>NC_056745.1:943405415-943560415 GCF_019279795.1 Protopterus annectens
AAGTGTTAAGGAATGTTAGTGCTAGAAGCTTTTCAACACTAAGATGGAAATTAGTTGTGTATGACCAGGGGTATCCAGACAGCAGAACTGCATGTGGAGATGGACAGACATACTTTCTACAATGTTGTGTGTTTTTTTTGTGTGTAGTTTTGCATGACACGCTTGCCTGGTTTGCTGACCTCCAATCCAGAATGTGTAGCTATGTCTGCAGTGGGTATGTCATATCATCTACTATGTTCCCATGTTTTATGCTGTCACTTTGGAAATCATACTGTAGGCCATAGTCATTCCAGATGTCAGAATCATGGTTGCTGCCTGGATGCTGAACATACATATTCATTATGTAGCCATGATGATCATATGCCACTTATAAACTTAAGTTGTAGCACCTGTGCTTTTTGTAATAGGCTTAAGCATCTACCTTGTAGGATGGTATGTACTCAATGGCACAAGTGATGTTGATGATACCTAAGATATTGCTCCAGGTCTGCATTAGAAGAGTCATCCCGGTGACATTTCAGACCGTGCTATGTAATCCCTTGCTTTGTCAGCATATATTCCTTGAAAGGATTTAGATTCTGGGTTTTGATATTTGCAATGCCTGTGGTGTCTTTTAGAGCCTATTCAAAGTCCTTGTGACTAGGATACAGGTAACTGTAATTATCATGGTTTCAGGGGCATTAGATAATGCACAGTATGTACATCCTTATCTTGACAGAGTTGCATGCTTGGTAAGATGTCTGCATATTCATGCTGTAATGGTCCAGCTGCCTGCTGGTCCTAAGCATGATATGTTGCAGCTGGCATGATATTGCTGGCATCTGTTAGGTTGGTGTGGTCATCTTAGGGCTAGGGGATAGAGTTAAGCTGCAAATGTTATCAGTCTCGATAATAAATCCTACAAGGTTTGTCTTAAAAAGTCTACTTCTTAGATTACTACAACTGCCATTTGATTATATCTATATCCATTTAGTCTGCATAATTAGATTCCACTGAAAATTGCTATAGTTCATATGCATAGGTCCTAACCATCCATTATTTATTTGCATAACAGTAAAGGTTCTGCAGACCAGTAATAAGCATAAATTAATACACTGCCTCTGAACAGGTGAACAAGTTGTGCTCCAAAGATTAGTTTGTAATGATATGTGTGGACTATGTCTCTGAATCATGCCCTGTTTTTTTCATAAAATAAGCAAATTATACAGTTAGTGATAATTTGTACAGTTTTGTAACATGACTCAACTTATGACTACAGTAAGCTGCTGCATGGTATACATTTATTATGGATAAATCATAACTTTGTGTATTTCGCTTTGACACCTCATGGCTTGTGATGCAATCTGGGTGTTTTAGTCCTCCATACAGTTAAATACAGTATTCAGGTATTCTATGTATATTTTTCATCTAACACACCTAATTTTTTTATTTTCACATCTTCTAAACAAATCTGTTTATTTGACGTTCAGGTACTGTCTATGATATTGACTTTATTCCAAGGTCCATTTAATGGTTGACGTCTTTAAAACAGTCACCAAAGCCATGGACGAGGGGAAGACGGTGCACACTGCCAACCTTGACCTAGCCAAAGTCTTTGACACTATTCCCCACTTGGGCATAATAGATAAACTCTCCCAGCTAGGCATCAACACGTATGTTACCAGATGGGTAGCCAACTGGCTCACTGTGATAAAACCCACTCAGTGAAAGTAGGGGCAGCCACCTCTAGTAGTAGACTTGTAATGAGCGGTGTACCCCAAGAATCGATCTTGGGGCATCTACTGTTTGGGATATACTTTTCTGAGGTGCAAGCCAAAACCAGTGTTCTGTGGCTGACCAAGTTTGCAGATGACTGCAAGCTGGGTGCTATCTTAAATTCCCCTAGTGATGTGAACATCCTCCAAGAGGGCCTTACCAAAACTAATGACTGGTGCCAGGAGCATGGCCTCAAACTGAATGCCAAGAAATGCATCATTATGCCCTTTGAGGAAAATGTCATCCCCACTAATTATAGTCCAGGAAGCAGGTCTAGAACAGCTAAATGTACTGGTAAACCAACACGAAATTAAATCCAGTAACAAAAAGTCACAGCACAACCATCCATATAAAACAAGGTTTATTACTTCAAGCTTTCGATTTGAAACTCTTTTTCAAGAATGAATCAGTACATTAAAACCACAGAATAAATACAGAACACCAGCCAATCACATAACATATCTCATAAACACATTATATAATTATACAATTTACATAATTAATATAACTGACTAAGCCTAGTTCACTAGATAACTTCATTAAAAACAATGGTCAACTTAACAAATTTTATTACTGCCTAAAAAGCTCCACAGGACAACTGTAATACCCTAACTAACATATGCTTGTCTTAATTTCAAAATGGGTTTAATACTATTAGTTTTATTAAGCCCTGGATAGACATCAGATCTAAAAAAGTTTATCCATTTGTATTCTGCTCTCTCTGTGGCATTCACAATGCCCCCCCTCTTGTTTTTTGCAAACTCTCTGCAGTATCCTAAATTTAAATGTATGTTCATTTCCACAATGTACGATATGCTCACTAAGTGCATTTGTCTCAACCCCCTTCTTATATCAGATAAGTGGGATGCAATTCTCTCCTAGAATTTACAGTTAGTTTTTCCAATGTAAAAACACAAACATTTTTCAGTTAGCCAAGTAAACTAAATTTTCAGTATTGCACGTCGCAAATGCCTTAAAAATAAAATGAACGTGTTATAGGATGTATAAATCCTGTTTCCACATTAATGCACTTACAAAAGGTATAGTTATAACAGAGGACTGTCCCCTTGTTAAATATATGTAATTCTTCATTTTTATCAAAATCTTTATAGCAAAGAAGTTGTTTGAGGTTCTTCTCTTTCTTATATACAAAATAAGACTTTTCTCCTACTATTTTCCTAACATTAACATCAGAACTAAGAACAGTCCAATTCCTTTTAATTATGGACTGAATCTGCCGAGAATGTCTGTTGTACTTCATCATATATCCTAATTTATTAAACCCAGCTTCTCTCACCGGGCTGTTCTTCTGGGCATTATTGCCTTCTCTAAGTAAATATGGTTTAGCCACACTAGGCCTTTCAGATTTAACATATTCTACATTCTAAGTTAATAAAGCTCTACTATAACTTCTTGCCAAAAAGTCCTGTGTCATAGTACTAATTTCAGCTACAAACCCTTCTTCGGTAGTGTTTAGCCTACTGGCTGTCAAGAATTGACTTTTTACTACACCCTAATAAACATGAGTGGGGGTGCATACTGTAATTATATACATATCTAGTTGCTTTTACCTCTTCCGAATATATAGCTGTATGAATTTTACCATCAATATTCATCAGTTTGACATCCAAGAAAATGATTTCCTCTACTGAAAAAGACATTTCAAACTTAAGGAACCTGGTGATATTTTGTAGATGTTCAACAAATTGCTCCAATGCCCCCTTGCTACCTCTCCACAATAATACTATGTAATCTGCAAAACATTTATAGTGCATTAAAGCACTATTATAGTATTCATTTTTGTTAGAATCAAAAATAGTGTATTCTTCCCATCTAGCCAACACTATGTTAGCATAGCTGTTTGCTACAGGTGTGCCCATAGCTACTCCTGAAGTCTGATGATCACATCATCCCCAAACATGAAAACATTATTTTGCAGAACAATCTCCAGTAGAGAACATAGCAGTGAAATTTTATTTGCTGTAAAAGTGCTGTGCTTAACTAGAAATTCTCTAACATATTCAATACCTGTACTGTTAGGAATAACCGTGAATAAGAACTTAATGTCCATAGTTACAAACAGATTTGTCATATTCATATCCAAAAACATTCTCAATGACTAAAAATTCACCAGTGTCCTTTATATAGGACATACTGTGTTTCAATAGAGGTTTAAGTTGCTGGTCTAAATATTTTGAGATTTCTGTAGTAGCCCATTGATTTCCAGAGACTATGGGTCTCATTGGGGGGGGCAAGTTTTTATGGAGCTTGGGCAAACCATATATAACCAGACAGACAGGATGTTCTATGTAAAAATAATTATACTGTTCAGGAGTAATTGCTAACTGCATTAAATAGTCATACAATTCAGTTTTAATCCTATAAATCATTCTATTCAGCTCTATAACATTTATAACCTTAAATGTTGCACTGTCATTTAAAAATTCATACATTTGATATTGTTGTACATTAAATATAACTGTTTTCCCACCTTTATCAGCTGGTTTCAGTATAATGTCAGTCCTTTTAACTAAGTCCATTAATACTTTTCTTTCATTAGCACTCGGGTTATGAAAACTAGATGATTTTCCATTAAAAAACAAATCATAAGCATCATTCTCACATAACTGTAAAAAGGCTGTGACAGTCGCTGTGCTATTAGGTAAAAAAGTACTACTTCTTTTTAAAACATTTTCAGTACTGGCATTATTATTCCCAAATAACATTTTCAGATCTAAATTCCTAACAAACATTCTTAGCTCTGTAATGCTGTCATTCAATACACCATTACCAGATGGAATAAAATTAAACCCTTGTCTAGTAAACTCACTTCCAGTTCAGAAAATTCAAAGCCAGACAAGTTAACAACAGTATGTCCTGCTAAGTCTTTTTGCTTCTTGTTACAGGGCCTACCTTTGGTCTTCCCCCAATTCTTTCCTTTGTGGTGTTCCTCTTTGCTAGCTTTGGTTTCTCTCTCCTTCTGCTGCACCTGTATTGGAAGCTGTAGATTTATTTTTAGATTTGTTTCACCTAAATAACTACTTGTTGTCTCAGTGGTAGAAATGTTACTATTATGAACCACACCACTAATTATCACATTAATAACAATGTACTAAGCATGCAATCAGTCGTGAGGGACTTGAGCACCCAGGTGGATAGCAACCTGACTTTTGACCACTACGTTGCCTCCATTGTACGGAAGGCTTTCTACATGGCCCACCTCATAAATAAGGGTATTTCATCCAGGAACAAGGAAGTCATAACATCCCTGTACTCCTCCCTTATCAGACCCATTATCGAGTATAATGGCCCCTATAACATGATCCTTGCCAAGCACATGCAGCAGTTGGAGAGACCACAGAGGTTCCTGACCAGGAAAATCCAGGGTCTCGCTGCATATCTGTAAGACAAACTCCACTCATGCAACCCACATGCAAGGCCTTAACTTGGCTGTGACATTAATAGAACTTATTGGCAGGATAGATCTGTGTCCCGAAAATTCCCCCATCTGTGGAATAGACTCCCTCTCCATGTCAAGCAGATTACCTCTCTAGCCCTGTTTAAGAGGAACCTGGATGACGATGGAAAACAGAAAATATACCACTGGGATCGATCCCACCCGTGTCCCTGCTGAACATGGGAAACAGGTGCTAACTCTGAGGGAACATGAGCGAAATATTTGGCGAGGCTTATAAGAGCCTCTGAGCCAATAGCCTAGTATCATCCTATGAACCTATGAACCTATCATCTACTAAAACTGTCATCTCTTTCAACCATCAACAAGTATGCATCAAGTAACATATAGTAGTAAAATTCAGATTTTCAGCTTTGTTTTTTCTTTCCATTTTTATTCCCAATAAACTATAATAAAACATTAATTCTACAATACTATAAATACAGAAAAAAAAAAAAAGCAACAAGTTATATACTTTTTGCAACACTTTAAATTTTCAATTTCTACTCCATTCCTGAGATAGTTTTTATATCAACTCCCTGGGCCAGGGAGCCCATCATTTCTTCTCTTGAATATCTCCTGAGGTTACATCTGCATTATTTCATGCAAGATCCCATAGATTTCTACTGCATTTGGAGAGTCTTTCCCCTGGATTCAGCAAGCCCTGCATGTTGTACAAGACTAGTGCAGGAGCTCCAACAGGCAATATGTCTGCCGTGCGATCAAGGAATAAGCTGTAGGGACGTGCACGAGTGCTCCTCCACTAGTCCTGCACAGACTCAGCCCCTGTATGCAAATTACCCCATTTTCAGGAGAAATCCATGCAAATGAGGTGAATTTGTGATCCAGGAAGCTGGAAACTGGCCGTGCAGGACTAATGTAATCTGCAGAAATGTACTCTGCCAGTAACAGAGTACACTTCTGCAAACTACAAAACTGAGCCATGACAGCTCCAAATAAAGGGTGGATATGAAGCAGAAAGCATACCAATGGCCAAATATAAGGTCATTGGCATGCAAAAATAAAAAAAAATCAACTTTTATTTTTTTTAGCCGATCTCGGCTGTTTAAGCGTAGGGCAGCGACGTGTAAAATGGATCAGGCAGAAAATAAGAAAAAAAAACTAAAATAAGCATTCTAACCAAAAGCACTATTTTGCCATTATACTCAATGGCAGGCAGAAGACAACATGGCCAGTGAATAGTGGTTGCTAAGGTGGGAGGCTCAGCGTGGGACATGTAACTATGCATCAGCAGGCAATCCTATGCAAATGAGGGGAATGATACTGAATCCCAGATTTCCTCTGCATGCTAGTCAGCACCCACCAGTGTAAGAGCAGGAATAGCTTGGTGCAAGCCTAGGAGTTAGCTGACATCATAGGGGTGTGTGTCAGGCATGCTGTAAGCAGATTGGAGCCCTGTGTCTCGGGTTTGCCCTTAGCTTAGCAGAGCTAAGCAAGGGGATATGTCTGAGGCTGCCTAGCACTCTTTACATTGCCCAAGCGGGTGTGCATGCTGCGCACCGGGTTTTAAAGGAAATAAAAAAATGTAAATCAGGAAATTGCAGCTCTGTGCACATTTGAGCACTGTGTTTGTGTGGTGCACCCCTGGGCTTAAACAGGAAGGCAATGGGAAGGGAAAACAGCAGTAGGAAGGTAATCTAGGAGAACTAGCATAGCTGGCAGGTGAAATGTATCAGAATCAGCCAATTACACAAGCAGAAGACCAGCCTAGCCCAGAACACTACTATAAACCATGCAAACACCTTTCCCTCTGGTTTTTCCCACATAATCTACACCACCGGTGTATACAAGCGGAGAACTTTTAACAAACAAAAACAACAGAATGATAGGGGCTGTAGCAGCTATCAGACATCAACATGTGGAAGAGGCTGAGGGTGGTGAGGATGAGAATGCTGTCAACCAACCCACAGTGAGGAGACGGAGAAGGTTGTAGACCCAGGGTAACCTACCAAGGGCTACATGAGCTGGAGATAGTGGAGTGCTATAGGGTGGACAGGGACCTCCTACAGCAAATTGTTGAGCTGTGCCAGCCACGCCTGACACACAGAACTAACAGAGGGGAACCCATCCCAGTGGATACCAAGGTATGTGTAGGCCTAGGAATACTAGCCACAGTTACCTCCCAAAGCCCAACTGGGGATATCATGGGGATCTCACAGGCATCAGCATCCAGGGTATTCCACCAGTTCCTGGTTGCCATGTCAGCTCATGCCAGTGAGCACGTATATTTCCTCAACACCTGTGAGGTGTTGGCCAGCAATATGCATCTCTTCCACCAAATAGCAGAATACCCTGAGGTGGTGGGTGCTATAGACTGCACGCACATATGCATCAAATCACCACCCGGTGAGTGGGTAGGGTCTACATCAACCACAAGGGCTTCGCCTCCATCAACTGCGAGGTCGTGTGTGATGCCCAGGGCATTATAATGAGTGTGTATGCTAGCTGCCCTGGAAGCTATCATGATTCCCACATTTGGCATCTGATGCAGCTGTACCAGAGATTTGCCAATGGAGACATCCCTTATGGTCATCTAGTGGGGATGCTGGTTACACACTGGAGCCATGGCTGATGACACCATTCAGTAATGCACACACACCCAAACAAGAATGCCATAATGAGGCACACGCACAGACCAGAATCATAATAGAGAGTGTGTTTGGGATGCTCAAGTCATAGTTCTGGTGCCTGGATAATCCAGTGGAGACTTGCAGTACTCACCAGCTGCATGTACCCAAATTGTTATCGTATGTACCATGCTACACAATATGATCTTGTGGAAATAGCTGCAGCAGAAACAACATGGGGCAGGGCCACACAGCCCCCCACCAATGCCAATGCCTGCATAGGCAGAGAGTGACTCAGAGGAGGAACAACCTGAGCCTGCCCCAGTAGGCAAATAGAGGCGTGCCCAGTATGCCCTGGCCTTGGCAAAGAGGCAACGCATAGAACATACACTGACACAGTAGAGTCCCAGGGAGTGACACCTCTCTCTGACTTGCACATACAGTAAAAGGGATGCCAAACATGACACTACCTGTGCTCAACCATGTATAGGGATTGTACTATGTGCATCCAACATAGGAAGCCTCCAGCATCATCCTCAATACTGGCACACCCGCAAGTTATGTCACTCTCCTTACTAATTGCCGATTGGAGTAGTATGTATTGTTACTTGTATCTATGGTATGGATGTGAGCATGCAAGAGAATCGGGTGGCTAAATGGTATGCCAGCAGATAGTAGACACCTATAGTGGCACCATGAGATCTTTAACAAATACTGGTGTCACCCTAGTAGCCAGTACTACACATGGCAACAAAACCCACTGCAGGAAATGTGCTGGGCCACATGTGTGGCCATATGACTCACACATGCCAGTCAGGGAGGTTCACATACCCAACAACAGTCTCAGCTAGCAGGACAGGTATAGACAAAGATAAACAAAGGCTGTGCTAAGGCCTCTGAATGATGGCTATGGGTAACATCCCCCCAGACCTACACAGACAGACTACATCAGGTCAGGTAGAAACATTCAGGTGTGCCCCCCCCAATCCTGTGTAGAAATATAGAAATAGTCAGGTGTGCCCCCCCAATCCTGTGTAGAAATGTAGACACAGTCAGGTGTGCCCCCAAAAAATCTGTGTAGAAATGTAGAAACATTCAGGTGTGTCCCCCTAACCATACTTAGAAATGTAGTAACAGTCAGGTGTGCCCCCCAGTCCTATTTAGGAATGTTGTAATGGTCTGGTGTGCCCCCCAATCCAATGTAACCATGTCGTAACAGTCAGGTGTGCCCCCCCAATCCTATGTAGAAATGTAGTAACATGTATGTATAGGTATAATACCAGTGGAGCACAGATGCCCAGAGGTGGCCAAGGTAGCAGGATAGATTGTAGCATTTGTACAATATGCATGTATGTCTGTGTTAGGTTGGTGTGTGTTTCATATTGTGTGAGAGTGGTCAGTGTGTATGCATGTTGAGGTATGACCTGGTGGCCATTGCCAAGTACTGCTGATGACAGCGCCAAGTTCTCACAACTGCAGTGCCAAAGACGATTCCCACCAATATAACACATGCTAGCAGTAAGCCATTATAAATGTTTGGTGGTAATATGTGTCACCATCTGAAAGATTGACATGGCATGGCAGTTGGGCTAGATAGACAAGCAGTACACAGGGGAAAGTACCCCAGACATATAGTATATAATATGTAACTGTGAAATGGACACAGCCTTGGAATTGTACATACAGGTATGCATCACATTATCTGGGCCTGTAGTAGGGTGTACTGGTGTCATCTGCCCGAACACTTGCAGATCACAAAGGTGGTAGGATTGATGTATTGGGAAACAGCTGATGTACCTGCACATGCCAGCATAACTGGAATGCCCCATGCATATCTGTGCATCAGTTGCAAGTAGTGTCCATAGTACACATGCACCCATCTCACCCAAACACCCCCCATAGGTACCTCTCTGGTTGTATCCCTGCTGTTGGGAATGGGTACAATATGACCCCCCACCTGTATATGGCAATAGCAAAAGAATGCAGCATGCAGTGCAGGTGTTCCATGCAGGTGTGTCCCTAGCTGTAGGTAGCACCCTGCCAGCATCCACGCCACTTAATTAGTACTGGCATGAACACCTAGCACACCTACCCTGTCACCCCAGGGGAATATACTGTATGGCAGTCTGGGATTGTAGAATTGACAGAATGCAACAGCCTGCCACAGCTAGCCTGCATAACCACCAAATGGCCTATAGACCTCTGCCAAAGGTCTGTGTCTCGCACATACTGCAAATGCATGTTATGTCATAACACACTCCACATAAGCCACATGCAAGGGCATGTGGAGAAACCACAGTAACATGTCCATCATGTCCCACTGCAAGAACTGTGGACCAACACTGAAACACAGCTATGATGAGGTGATAACCTTAGGGAAAGTATCAGAGAATGTATGCATAACATATGGAAGAGGATAGAATAATAGAGGGGGCTGGGAGCATGGGCAGCATGGAATGTGCAAGGTCCGCCACACAGCTGTGTGTACACACTATCCCTGGCTGCAAACACATAAATGGGTGGCTACAAACCTGCCCATACACCACAATAGGGGTAATGTCCTGACTCATGGCCCCTGCCTCTGGGCAACCTGTGTGAATCTCTACAGCTGTGCGGTATTGCCACAGCAAGATAAGGCCATACTGTCATGTTAATGGATATACAAGTATGGGATCCCCTGCCAGCACTGTACCAAGGTGCTGAACCATATACACAGACCCAGCAGCAAGTGTCTGTGGCTCCCCCTCCAGAATGGCATAACTTACCATGAATATGTAGGCATCTGCCCATAATACTGGACACAGCTGCATTCACCCTTGTTCCCCAGGACATCACTGTGAGTAAGAATGTCCACATGACAGTACTTGAGGACATAAAACATCACAGCGTATAACAATACACATGTCTGAAAATCTCTGCTAACACCAGTACCATGTAGCAGAAGCAGCACAGACACAATCACCTACAGTACACATTATCCCTTGCACAGTTTGTCCCCATATTGTCAAATGATCTATGGATACCTTGCAGAAACAAAGTTTGCTACCTGTAGGTGTACAACACAAAGGTCTGCACTGGAGTACAAACTACCTGGAATGGATCCACACATTCAATACAGAAGGGCATACTGGGCATGCTCACACACTTAGAGAAATGAAGGCAATGTCAGACAACAACATATGAAAGGTCATACTGGGCATGCTCACACACGTAAACAAATGAAGCCCATGTCTGCAAACAACAGTGGACCATACATGACAGTTGCAGATGTTAGTGCATACCCTCCTCTGTATGCACCAGTCATGCTTTGCACACACATTGAATTGGAATACAGACATATATCTAAGGACAACACACTATAATAAGCCAAAGGTTGACATACATAGATGTGTGGAGTAGAGTGACTGTGAGAAAGAGACATCCATCATGAGGCCTATCCCATCCAGCACACCACCAAATGGCTACAACCACAGGCTGTGTAAATGTCATTCACTGTAGAAATTAGCCACTGGTATCAATCAGCATTACAGACTATGTGGTGCAAGTGCTAGCTGTGCAACATGACTGTAAAAGGCAGTCATCATCTAGCAGCAGTATATGCGTACCTGTGGAATATAACCCTGCATGTCCTTGCATGTGGCGTGTCAACCTCTAGATGAATGGGTTATGGCCCATTAACACACACATTGCCCTCCCCATAGCCCTACTACGACAAGCCTGCTGATGTCATCCACTTTGAAATACACCCTTGGGAATGGAAAGGTTCAGTAATCTCTGTGGCGCATCCTACAACTGCGTAA
The DNA here is from genome assembly GCF_019279795.1 of Protopterus annectens. Classification (NCBI taxonomy): domain Eukaryota; kingdom Metazoa; phylum Chordata; order Ceratodontiformes; family Protopteridae; genus Protopterus; species Protopterus annectens. Next base: position 943,417,013 of record NC_056745.1, read on the forward strand.
TGCTGTAGTGTGATAAACTAGTTAAGTAGAAGTTCTAATCCCAGACATGGCAACTGTGTGTGTGTGTGTGTGTGTGTGTGTGTGTGTGTGTGTGTGTGTGTGTGTGTGTGTGTGTGTGTGTGTGTCTCTGTCTGTGTAAGGAGCAATGCTGTTTAGGCTAGTCATGCTCATTACAGTTCAAATGCCCTACTTTGGCAAGACTGCTGATGTCATTCACTGTGAAATACACCTTTGGGAAAGGTGCAACCCAGTAATCACCCTGGCATGTCCTATAACTGTGTACTGCTGTAGTGTGATAAACTAGTTAGCTAGGAGTTCTAATCCCAGACATGGCAACTGTTTGTGTGTGTGTGTGTGTGTGTGTCTCTGTCTGTGTTGGGAGCAATGCTTTTTAGGCTACTCACATTCACTACAATTCAAATGCCCTACTTTTGCAAGGCTGCTGATGTCATTCACTGTGAAATACACCTTTGGAAAATGTGTAGCCCATTAATTCCACAGGGTGGTCTGCTCCTGCTGATCATGGCTGGCCCGGCCAAACAAGACTGCATAGTGCTGTATGTGGTCATTCAGCAGAATTTCATTTTCAGCTGCTGTGTACGCTGGCAGCCTTCCATGGGACATTGTGTCTGAAAGACATAAAGATGGACATAGGTATGAGGAAGTCATTCAGCAAGGTTACCACAGTTCTTAATGCACATCAGGATCACCCCCCACTGTATCAGTGACAACAAACTGTACACACAACTCAATAGGTTTGGCTACAGCATACCTACCAGTGGGGCAAATATTGTACTGTACCACGCTTTGTGCAATGTGCTTGTAGCCATGTTCCCTGTGTGTACGCCATCATTGCTGGCCTGTTACAGACTATTCACCTGCATGCTATTGCCAGGGCCACAATGGTTCCATATATGCCTGTGGTATGCTTGGAATTTATTTGCTGCACACCTGACATTCTGTGTTATTGGGGTTATCTATGCATGCTGTTGGACATGTTCTGGGATTGTGTAGACTATGACTACTGACATATGTTCTATAACAGTGACACAATAGCAATTATGTATTATTGGCCAGCAGAACCACCTATTCAAACTCATCTGCCCATGTTACCAGGCCACATCACATGTGTGACCCACCCTGGAGCCTCCTCATGTACTGGTCCAGCAATACCATCAGGTGGAACCAACTCAGGGGATGTTGTCCCCCCCCCCATTGGGAGCACACACAGACATGTTCCTGTCCCCTGAGGTCAGGTCCAGGGTCTGTTCAATAATGGGCTCCACAGGCACATGTGGGATGTGCTACATCACCTTGAAGCAGCCAGTACACATTCACAGGGCCCACATACTCCTCCTGCTCAGCCTCCAGGCCAGGCACCTTCAGGACATGGACTGTTGTTGTTAGTAGCAGTGGGTGAAAGGCTTGTTCCCACTGTGTCCATATTGGGGCCCATGGGGTGTCCACATCACAGACCACACAGACCATCCAGGTTATTTACCCACCACATGTGTCACATACCACCCCTGTAGGCTGTCCTCTATATCTACCAACCCTGACCACCTCCAAAACTATACCTGCCATACTTCCCCATATTCCCATTCCATACTTCACAGACAAGGGCAATGTGGTCCCAACAAGGGGTTCACATGTTACAAACCCTTCCATGTTGCACACACTGACAGCTGTAGATATCTGTGTGTATTGCTATGTGTGCTGTTTCCTTGCACATAGCATGCAGCACTGTAGTAGTAATATACAGGACATGTATTTACATACATATATGTTTGTGTGTGTGTTTGTATATATGTAGACATGTGCATATAGGTATATATCTATATATGTGTAGATATAATATGATGTATATATGTGCTCATATATATGTCTAAACATTGGTATCTGTATATTTGTGGACATAATGTATATATATATATATATATATATATATATATATATATATATATATATATGTATGTATGTATATGTATATATTATATATAATATAATATATATATATATATATATATATATATATATATATATATATATATATATATATATACAATGTGTACACATATGCATATCTATATGTGGGGTACATTCAGCCATCAGGTCCATAATCTCACAATACCTTCCTGCAAAGCTTCACTGTTCTGCCTTGCTACAACACAGACAGGTGCCACATAAGGACACAGCCCGACATTGGGGGATATATGTAGGGCCGGATTGCAGGTAACCCTATTACACACCTATGGCATTCCTGCATGCTACAATACAGGTTAACCTGAATGTCCTGCAAGAGGTGGGCTGTGGAACCCACGTGTCCATCATTATAGCATTACGTCCAATACCAACTATTGGCAACTTACTATACATACTTCCTATTACACAACACACACACTATGATGGCTTAATTATTATCAGTCAGTGCTGCTCTGCACAGTGATGGGTATGGCCCACTACCCACAGGGACGGACTTTATTGTCCTTAGCAGTTGTTCAGCTGAACATCATTACAACAACACCTGAAGGCACATATAAATCATTCCACATCATCTATTCCATTATTATGGATCAAGTGCTACAGTCAGTTACATACATATATACTTCACATACCTGTTCTGGGAATGAAGCCTCTTCTGGATGGTTTGCTTGATTTTTTTTGTGTGACTTACACACACTCTCTTTCTCTCTCTCTCTCTCTCTCTCTCTCTCTCTCTCTCACTCTCAGTCTCTCTCCAGTAAATTGAATGAGCTGCTTTGCATAGATTGCGGCATGGATTTTGTAGGTGATGCGCATAATCAGGTGATGGCCTCTGCACCAGTCAGTGTCCTCCACTTGCTCACTGCATGCAGCATGCTGTGTAGTACTTCCAATTACCACTGTCATGGCAACCAATAACTATAAATCCCTACATCATGTGGGCGGGGTCTCTTTACCTTTTCGTGTATGATTTACATCCTTCCTGTGTGTGGGCAGCAGTGTTACAGACAGCAGGTAGCAATATGGGAAAACCTGCACACTCAGGCCAGCTACATATTTGTAGGAGGTTCCAAAACCACAGACAGAGTGTGACTAGTGTTGTAACCACAGACAGAGTGTGAGTAGTGTTGTTGTAAGCATTGTATAGCACTGGTGTTATAGGGTTTGTGTGTACATGCTAGTTTAACTTGGAATGCAGTCTGCCTGCATAGCTCTCAACTGTGGACCTATCCACTTGATGGCCAGAGGTGTGCCTATTATGTTTTGTCTGTCCACCACACAGGTCTTGTGTCAGATATATCACTGGCAGTCTGTGTGTTGAGTGCCATCAGTACATGGCTACATCCATTTCTGTTTCTAACTTCATATTTCTGATTAAGGGTATGTTGCAGACTATCCTATAACACCAGCAACTTGCTTAGTGTATGGCAACATTTTTACACATATGTGCCTGTGTCATAGCCTCTGTCCTCCACCTACATACCAGGCTTTGTACATATGACATGCTGTCAGGGGTTGTTATGCAGTGAGCTGTGAATATGTCATGCTGCCATTCCTGCCATCAGTCCACTGCTGTTGTGTCCCCCACACATACTGTGGGGTTGGGTCCATATATGTGTGGGTCTCACCTACACAATACATGTGTGCCCTTATGCACTCCAGAGGCCAGTGTATGTAACAGTGGTATATGGCCCAGTATTATTGAGTCTGGGGGGGATGCACCATAACTAACCTAGGCTGTTACATGTGGGGGTATCAGAAGTAAGCTGCCTTAAGGTATCTGTATGTACATTACTACACAATTCACCTTGAGTAAATGCAGGCCTACTGCCTCCTGCCATACAGACTGTTCTGTTTGTCAATATGATTGTGATGGTGTCAGTTATGCCTTACCCCCTAGGGATTATGTACAGAGTGTAGATAGAGGCTGCAGGACTATACATCTGCATTACTTACTGTTGATTGATTGGTGTCCTGTGGCCCAGTCTGTCTTTAGTATTGTACTGCTTGAAGGCCTCAACCTGGACAGCAACATATGTGAACCTTTCCAGACTTCTGTATTAATATAACTGTTTCACAGTTGCATTACTGTTTATGTGTATGCCAGTGTCTAAACAGCTATATGACATGGCATATGCAACTGTAATAGTATACAAATAAAGCTTTCCTATGTATTTACCCCCTCCAAATCCACTTCCTTCAACATAAACTCTTTCTCTATTACCAACCAAGACAACTCACCCTTGGAACTGGTATCTGAAGCTAAGCTACTAGGTGTTCAAATCGACAACCGGCATAATTTCAACTCTCATCTACAACTTAATATTAAAAAAACTCATCAAAAACTAGGTATGCTTTACCATCAGAATCAGTATCTTACTAGCTCCTCCAAAATCACTCTCGCCTCCTCCTTTCTTATCCCCTCTCTTCTCTATGGGGCTCCATTATTGACTAATCTTCAGATCTCACTAAAAAACCAGCTCTCCTCCTGCTATAACAAAATTGCCAAATTCGCAAATAGCCACAGATCCTCCACCCACCACTGTTTCTCTCCAAAAACTAAATTGGCTCGAACTATCTAATCATCTCATCTATATACAGCTGACCTTAGCTCATAAGCTCATTCTCAACCCCTCTCTTTGTCCCTCCCTGTCTTCTGCCTTTAAAATGCACCTACCAAACAGAGTCTTAAGGTCCAACAATCAAAACCTACTGGTAATTCATAAACCATCTTACCCCCCAGGTAAACACTTACTATCCTGTAACCTTTCCGTCTCTGGAACTCACTCCCACCATCCATTCGTACCACCTCTAACCACTACATGTTCAAAAAATAGCTTCACACACATCTAAGTTCCCAATGGGATTGCTCTTGCTCCCACCCCTCATAAATACATTACATCCTTCCACCAATATGCTTACGGTACCAAACTTTTACCTAACAAAGCTTGTGTTCCCTCTGTATCCACCCTATAAGGTACTTTTATGTTCCTTCTGCAAAACTCCTCTGCTATGTATTTCACATTATTTCCAAGCTCATTTACTTCACATTAATCCTCTTTGTTTGTATTGTTCTGAATGTTTTTGAACTTTGAGTTTAAATGTTTTATCTACCACTTTTGTATAAATATTAGCAATCTTGTGTATGAACCTAATTTTGTGTGTGCTGGAGCTTTTCTCCCCATGACTATTATCTACCATTTTGTATAATTGTTTAGCAATCTTGTGTATGTACCCAATTTTTCTGTACTGGAGCTTTTCTCCCCAGGACTCCATTGAAAACGGGTTCTTTTTGGCCCAATGGACTATCCTGGTAAATCAACTGCAAATAAATAAATAAATAAATAAATGTATGCAAATCTGTGTGTGGTGTTATATCCTTTGACCCCTTTGTGGGTATATGTAGTAGGCAACAACTGTCATTTGTATGGGTGGCTCATACCGTGTCCAGTTGGTAAGGTGGAAACTGTAAAATTAGTGGCCGTTCCTTATTGTGCGCAACTTCTACATATGTATATTTCTATACATATCTCTCTGTGTGTATGTGTGGTACATATATATCTATATATATGTGTATCTATATATATATATATATATATATATATATATATATATATATATATATATATATATATATATATTTATATACATATATCGGTATCTGCATATATGTGTCTGTGTATATGTATCCTAGGGATGTTGATTGCTTCCACATTGTACATTCCCTATGGTAGCCAGACTGTACTGCATGATATGTTACTGATACCAGCCTGACATCATACAGGTGGGATGGAGTACTGTTAACATCTTGTGCCTATGTTGTGTCAGGTCCTGGTCATGGGATCTGCAACAGTTGGTAGTGTATTGCAGGGCAGATGTGTTTGGCCTTGGGTGGGATATCTATACGTACAACATGTATGTTGTTTGGGCCCTCTCAACCCCATTAACAGTGCATGTGGACATATATGTTTATGTTATGTTCCCATTTTTATCTACAGATGCATGTCTGTATTTACCTATATGTATATATATTTATGATTACATATATTTATTGCTCTGTATATATATATATATATATATATATATATATATATATATGTAGATATATATATATGTAGATATATACATATATATCTATAGATGTAGACATATATATATCTATAGATGTATGCATATGTATGTATATATCTTTATATATATGAATGTGTGTGTGTGTGTGTGTGTGTGTGTGTGTGTGTGTGTGTGTGTGTGTGTGTGTGTGTGTGTGTGTGTGTGTGTGTGTGTGTGTGTGTGTGTGTATATATATATATATATATGTATATATATATATATATATATATATATATATATATATATATATATATATCTATGTATATATTTATATATTTATATAGATAAGCTCACCAGCTTAAATATAAACCCCTATGTCACGAGATGGGTTGCAAACTGGCTCAAGGACAGAACCCACATGGTTAGAATAGCTGGAGCCATGTCAGACTCCAAACCAGTTACAAGTGGCATCCCACAAGGCTCAGTCCTGGGACCTCTCTTGTTCGGTATATATTTCTCGGAGGTACAGGCCAACATAGAAGGACTGTGGCTGACCAAGTTTGCAGATGACTGCAAACTGGGTGCCATAATAGACTCTCCGGCCAACACAAGCATCCTCCAAAAGGGCCTCATAGAAACAGACAACTGGTGCAAGAGCCATGGCCTCAAGCTAAACACCAAAAATTGTATAGTCATCCCCTTTGGCAAAAACAAAGTGCCCACAAATTACCACATAGGTGGTAATCCATTAAGTACAGAAGAAGTAATTAGGGACCTGGGGACCCAAGTTGATAGCAATCGCTCATTTGATAACCACATGGCCAAAGTGGTTAGAAAAACATTTTATATAGCCCACCTAATCATGAAGGGATTCACATCTAGATCAGGGGAGGTCATCGTGCCTCTTTACTCATCCCTCATCAGGCTCATAATTGAGTACAATTCCCCTTTTGGGATGTACCTTACCAGACACCTGCAGCAACTGGAAAGACCCCAAAAGTACCTCACTAAGAGGATTAAGGGGCTCAAACAGATGCCGTATGCTGCCCGGTTAAAGAAACTCCAGCTTTACTCAGTGGCATACCGCCTGCTCAGAGGCGATCTGTGCCTGACATATAAAGCCATGTCCAACCCTGAATTAATGGACATGCTGCACCTCAGAAAATCCAAATCCCATCGAGCTACGTGCTCGAGGGACTTGAACGTCAGCACTGAAATAAATAGGACATTCTGGAGGGACAGATTCATAACCCAGAGGCTCCCTTCACTCTGGAATAAAATCCCAGTCCAGGTTAGGCAGAGTCCCTCATTGACTCTCTTCAAGAGGAATCTGGATGAGTGGATGGGAGATTGTAGGTTTACCCCGGGTATCACTTCTGTGTCACTGTTAGACAGTGGCACAGTATACTAACCTCGAAAAAGGGCATAGCAAAATTAATTTAAAATGGGTGGCGAAAGCCATACACACTCTGGCTAGGTTATAAATGCCCTAGGGCAGATAGCCTAGTATGAACCTATGAACCTATATATATATATATATATATATATATATATATATATATGTATATATATATATATATATATATATATATATATATATATATATATATATATATATATATATTTAATATATATTTATATATGTATATATTTATATATATGTATATACATATATATATATATATATATATATATATATATATATATATATATATATATGTGTATATATATATATATATATATATATATATATATATATATATATATATATATATATATATATATGTACACACACACACACACACACACACACACACACACACACACACACACACACACACATACACCTACATGTTGAAATATATTTCCTGTACTGTCGAATGACTGGGCTGGATGATATGTTTGTGAAAACATCAGGGCTATGCATATCTGACATGGCTTAGTGGTAAATCACTTTGGCTATGGTGGGTAGGGTCTTGGGTTTGAGCATTGCAAAGGCTGCATATTTCATTGCTGGGAAGAACAAGGGCCATTAGATACAGAATGATTAAGACAGTTGTAAGCGGATTTGCGTGGAGGTAAGCACTGCTAACTTCCGGTTACAGTTTCTTATACTCAGTTAGCTTCTAAATTGCTTAACCTGTGTAGGCATTGCTTACCCCTACACAAACAAGCTTAAACCTGCTTACAGCTGCTTAAAAGTGTTTACTCCCACCCCATGCTAATTTCTTTAAAAGAAAAGAAAAAAGGGTTGATAAGAAAGTGGTGAAAAAGGGGCACAAAGAGGGAAAGACAGTGGGGAAAATAGCTAGGGATGTGCAGGAGGATGTAGAGAAGGTTCATAGCTGCCAATTTCTTCTACAGCAACAGCTGTGCATATACCCTGAATTTGGAGGTAGATTTGGACATGCAAACCCCTGAGAGGGGGGTGAGGAAACCAATAATATGTGATGCCAATTAGACCAGATTACATCTGTCCAGTGGACACATGTGTGAAATGGAAAGCTATGTATGGGGTGATTTTTTTTGGGGGAACAGATTGCCGTTTTTTTTTTCAGGTGAGAGTGGGATGTTGGGGAGGGATAGTAGGTATATTTGTGGAGATAGTTTGGGTAGGGTAACAGACAAGACAAACAAGATGCATACAGGGGTGGTATATGACATATGTGGGGGGTAAACACCTTTATGGGGAGGGGTGTTGGGAAATCGGAAGCCCATGATCCCCCCAGTGGGACTGAGATCCCCACCCATGGGCAGTCACCACTGTACTATCACAGCCCCGAAGGTGGCTATGCTGGGGGCTGAGTCTGAGAGCCAGGCCAGCCCTCTAGTCATGTCACGTGGCCCTTGTGCTGGCATAGAAGATCTCCAAACTGCTGATCGAGATATCTACGCACCACGACCCGGACCTGGTGACAGGTGACAGGTTCCTGTCCATGCCTGCTCCCAGCGGGCGGCAAACCCCATCCCCTGAGGCGGTTCCATTTGAAGATGGTGCAGGACCAGCGGATTAGGAGGTCACGGGTTGGGGCCCAGACGTGCTGGTGTCTGGTGCCACGGCCAGCTGAGGTGGGACAGGTGGGGTCCACTGGGACCCACATTCCCATACGTGCTATTGTGTTTATAGTGTATCAGCATATGTGGGTTAGAAATAGCCAACACATTCCAGGATTAGGTATAACACCATGCATAGATATTCCCATTAACCCAGACACCAGATATGGAACAGTTGCATACCAAATGGAACCTATGCATATATGGGACCACAGTGGTAATAACATGCTGCAGGTACAATGAGGGCACCATGCCACCAATGTTGGAGTATTTCAACATAGCACATGCATAGAAACAGATTTAAATAATTATCAACCAATAGGACATATGTCCCAACATAACAGTGGAGTCATCACGTACCAGTTGAGGTGGGTATTTATTGTATTGTATTGTTGGAGTTATGGTGGGGAGGAGAAAGATGTCAATTAACAACTAGTATATTCCTGCAGTTCACATTACTTTCCTAGTCAGTGCTGCTATCTGTACCTTACAAGTATAACTACACTACCCTATTGCCTTAGTTCGGACAGTGATATGGCTGTCGACATCTATATACATGAACTGGTTTTAACTGCAGTATACACCTCTTACCTGGTATATCTGTGGAGGAATTGTATGCTAACACTAACTAACTGTTTCTACACATACTCCCAGATTCCAGGTTGATGTTATGCACATACCTGTCCATCTCTTTTTGCACAGACTCTGGCCATGTCTTGACCACATGCAGGTGAACAGGGACATATGTAGACTATTGTCCTCTTCAACTTTTAGTGACTTACAATACTCTTATGCAGGATTTCCTACACAGTTATATTATGTAGCACAGTGTGGGTGACAGTGATCAGTGATACCTTATTATTTGGAGCAACTGCAACACTCACAATTCCATACAATACCAGAGTAAACAGTACCAGTTCAGGATATCAAGCTTTTATTTCTCGGCACACTGTTCATATCCGATGTACCTGTGCGAGCAATGTTTGTTAGCACTAACTGACTGTTGCCACACAATGTACCAGATTTCACATTAGTATTATGCACATACATCTCACTCTGTTACTGTACACACTTTGGTCACAGCTTGACAACATGGGGGTGTAAATGGGAATATGTGGCTTATTACTCTCATAAGATTACAGGTATTTGCTAGTGAGACAGCTTTGTTCTTAAAGACAATCAGTTGTATTTCCTATTTGCTGCATATACGTCTGGGATCATCCCACTAATTTCCCAGGGGGACAGAGTGACAGGCAATATATATGGAGCAATTTACTGGACATTCTGGACATATCTGTGCAGTTTTGGGGTATGATTCTGTATGCAGACTACTACCACTTCCAGGATTCGAACTATGTCTGTGTGTGCTAAAAATACAACAGTTCACACCTCAGTTGCATTTGCTATTCAGATTGTGTTGTCTGTCTTTTCACTGTTTTCTGTCTATGTGTCTCTCAGTTGTAATAAGTGACCTCTGGGGATTTCACCAGTCATACAGATATTCCTACACATTCTATTTATGTTGCACAGTGTGGATGACAGTGCTTAATACAACAGTACTATTAAGTGATTGCAAATCTATATTACCATATGATACCAGAGTATACACATGCAGTCCAGCAGTTAGACCTTTATTGTCAGGTTATTATACTTTTATTTACATACAAACTATATGAGACTCTTCCTGCCATATTCTCTGGTGTATGCAGTACTTGCCTTAAACAATACAGGTTTTATACTGGCAATTAATTTACTAATACTTTTAGATTTATTTTGTATGACAGTACATGAAAGAGTATTACTGACTTGCCTTGCATCCCAATTTCTCCAGTCGACATCCATGGGCCTCCTGGTTCACGGCCCGCTCACTTGCTGCTGTGAAGGACATAAGAGGAATATTTAGCCATACATATCCATAATATACATGAGCTGGCAATTATTAAACAGGTAGTGGAGTGATACTTACACACAGCTGGGACAACCCCTGCCATCCTAGCCTCTTGGATCCATGATCCAAGAGATCCCCCTTTCACCGCTTCAGGTTGGCATAGTGATGCCTGACCTGCTCACCAGTTCAGGGTATGCCAGTGGCACTGGTGAGGTCAGGGGCAAGACAGTCCCAGGCTTCTGCCTTATATTGGGAACCCTGGTACTGGCCCAGCAGCAGTGTCTGCTCATGGTCTTTGACAAGGAGTCCTGCCATGACTCTGGACTCCTGGATGCCCCAGCTCTGCACCCGGAAGTGCACTCTCTCTCCCCTTTCTGCCATGGTGCCCAAAAGGGGAAGCTACAACCAGTTATGAGACGTATTCCCACCTGTTGGGTTTGAGTAGGGACAAATTCCCGCACTTTGCCGTGATTGGCCAGTTTTGAAAAGGCTAAGCTATGGGCAATCCTGCTTACCTAAGGTTGGCATTGTTTAAAGGGGTATACCACTGGGCACATTAAGTTAGCTGGCCTACACATTGCTTATACGTCCTAAGCTGGCCTGTGCAATGCTTAGCATTGCTTAAAATTGACTTTGCATTATATTTGCTTTTGGCATTGATTTATTATTCATTACATTTTATTTATATGTCTGGTATCCATGATTCATGTGTACGTACACTGTATGGGGTCCTTGTGTTTAATAGAGGACTTCAACACTCCATTACAATTACACCTCACATCTGGGCATACTTCAGTACTCCAGTTCACATATTTATCTTATGTAGTAGGTTATAGAACATATGACTGTATACTGATTCCGTTCACATGTTCAGCTTGATTTTACTATAGTGAGGGTTTGTTTGGTGATATCTCAGTCTTATGTATGGCTGTGATGGCTTGGTGGTTAACTACTGTGACTATAGTATATAGGGTCCTGGGTTCAAGACCTGCAAGGCTGTTCATTTTGTTGCTAGGCAGAACAGCGGCTGTTGGATACAGAGTGATTAAGGTACTTTTAAGCACTTGTAAGTGGGTTTGCATGGGTTTGTGCAAGGGTAAGCTATGCTAACCACTGGTTAAATATGCTTACAGAGAATTAGCTTCCATATTGCTTAACCTGTGTGCGCATTGCTTACCCCATGCAAATGGGCTTAAACCTGCTTACTAGTGCTTAATAGTGCTTACACTTACTTACTAGTGCTTAATACCACTTACTACTGCCTAATAGTGCTTACACTTTCTTACTAGGGCTTACTCCCACTTACTACTGCACTGATTTAGACAGTAATGTCTAATGGCTCTTGGGAAGGTGGGGGATTTGGAAGCTGTATGGAGTTATCATTCATTACACATTTTACATTTCATTTGTATCCATGATTCTTGTGTACATATACTGTATTTTTCACATGTGATTATTTGTGGACTTTGCAACATTATGACACTGACACCTCACATCTGCATTTAATGCAGTACTCCAGTTCACAAATATATGTTATTTAGTAGGTTATGCAACTAAAATATTAGTCATAACGTGATTTGACATAGAAAATGTAATGTGTTGCAGTGGGACTTGAACTGTGAATGTCTGCTCATAAGGCAAACGCTGTGCCCACTACACTATTGCTATATTGCTTCAGCTGCTTATATCTTCCTTTTTATCCTCTTCAGCCATTTAAGCTGCATTAACTGTAGCTAAGCAATGGGCAAACCTGACAGTAGTAAAAGGTTAATGCATCTGCAGCAATGGAGCTGACATTCACAGGTGACTATTTCATACAAATTAAGGATTAGATATGATGTTCCCATCATGCCTGGATAAGGTTTAATCTTCTCTGATACATACTGTAGAAGGAAGCTCTTCTTTATAGCAAATTACAGTGGTGCAGTGGTAGCATTGACACTTCATAGCAAGAGATTCTCCCATTCGATTTTTGGCTGGAGCTCCTTCTGTGTGGAGTCTGCATGTCCTCTCCATGGTTGAGTGGCATTCGAAAGACATGCATAGAATGGGCATGCCTTCATTGAAGGTTGGGTGTCGAGCTGACACGTTGGCACCGTAAAACTCTACTGCCAATCATTAGTGGACCGGAGTTCCACTGTGGCGACCCCTAACCGGGAGAAGCCAAAAGAAGAACAGTGGCTGACAGTCATGCCAGCCAATATTCTATCTTTTTTCTTTTGTTAAAGCAAAATCATTTAGAAAATACAATTGCTCAGTCAATTTTGAATGAAAATCTTGTCGTTATTGAAGGGAACAGGTAGGTGGAAGTATACCTCTCAGCTGTCCAGATTTTCGCAGAATATACAGATTTTTGATTAATTTTTTTTGGTCTGTTCCTTATAATAAAATGTGTGGTTTTCTGGATTTTTGTGGCAAATCATTGAGGATTAAATTTACTAAATAATGACAGACATTTTAGTTTCAGACTTCATATCCTTCAGAAAATGCATTGTAAGCACAAGACCTTTTATTCTAGTAATGTTCTACGTTTGTAAGAGCAATGTATAAAATTTGTACCTATTTTTTGGGCTTTGTCCTCATTATTTTTGGCTTTGTTTAGATTTTATTTTGTGCTAACAAGTTGAAAGCTATGGGTGGAGGTTATTTTTTTAGTTCTTCAATAATTAAGGATTATTCGGTGTCACCAATCAAGTTGTATGGTGTGCATTTCAGGAAATGTTTTGTAGGTAGAGAGATTTTGCATTTGAAGTCAGTACAGATTAAGGCAAATGTCATTTGAAATTGTGACTAAGTTAACAAGAGAATAAAAAATGCGCCTAGAAAAGGAAGGTTTCCACTGGGAGTTATTCTGTATTACATGCTTTGCATGATAGTGAAATATCACTATACACTATTGCTGAAGAAGAAGGGTTTCTATAATTTAAATCAATATGCAGCAGTCATAATGAAATGTTGTTACAGCATTTCCAGTTTTATTTGAAATCTGCATGCTGGTATTCATTTTCTTATAAACCATCCTACATATCTGAATCTCAGCTTTTTACTCTACTGTGAAAATGTATCACTATTCTGGAGAGTTTTGTTCAAGCCTTCCAGAAACTCAATGCCATTTTTTTTAGTTTCTAGCTTTTAACTCTTAATGATATACTTTCTTACAGATGGATGGACTTACAAAGCACAGCCTTCTGTGATACTACTGACTGTTACCCTTTGGAAATATTCATGTGTTTTCCTAGCATTACAGTCTATTGTCTTATCAGTCACTGCCTTCCTGGTTGTTGTCTTGGAGTGTGTGAACAGGATGTCATACTGTCTGTTATGCAGGCCTGGCATTCACTCAGCTACTTTAAATGGAATGAACAGGAAGTTCTAAGTGAGTACATTTTCCTCATTGTGGATGCAGCTGCAGTCTGATTTGCCAATAGCAAAAGAGTTTGACAATCGTTTATAATTGATGACTATGAATACAGTATAGTCAGTGCCTTTTGCTTCTGACTCATTGTAATGTCTTCCCTTGCCTGTACAGACGTGCAAAGATAATTAAATAATACTGAGATAATCTGCTAGCAGAGAATGGGAACAGAAACTCAATTCTCAGTTCCTAAGCACTTATTCAAACATTTCACAATTAGTATGTTTCCTAGATATTTCAATAGGATGACAGGTTCACACATTTTATTTTCACGCTGATGACATAGTTATCTTCAGGAAGCTTACTGCTGCAATGGCATGTTGATATTCTGTATTCCACACAAGAAAACACACACACACACACACACACACACACACACACACACACACACACACACACACACACACACACACATACACACACACACCATATATGTTTTATTTATTTGCATTTTTATCTAATAATTGGGCTGTTTCTCAGATCCCCTTTTCATACACTACTAAGTCTTACTTTTGAGCTGATAAAGAATTAAATGATTAAATGTAAGACACATTATTGCCACCCAAACCTCTAATTGTTATAGGAGTTTCTGTGAGTTCGTGTTCTGGGTGTATTGATTAACTGCCTCCCCCTTTGGATAATTGCTTGCAAATGGTCTTCGGGGGTGCTTCATAGTGAACCTTGGCCATAGGTGCAAAAATGCCTGAGGGACAGCCCCGCCACCTAGAAAATAAA
This sequence comes from Protopterus annectens, assembly GCF_019279795.1. NCBI lineage: Eukaryota > Metazoa > Chordata > Ceratodontiformes > Protopteridae > Protopterus > Protopterus annectens. The sequence goes on from NC_056745.1 coordinate 943,432,138, forward strand.
TAAATAGTTAAAGAATGTAAATTAATAAAATATAAATGTGGTACAACTGTGCCATTTTTTATTTGATTGTGTATGAATCAGTTAACAATAAGGGAGAAATGAGGCTTCAAATCTTTGGCTACTTCCCGGCCACTGCAATGGGACAGCAGCCAAACCAGACAGTGATATCAGGAGGGTCTAGATTCAAGTCCTACTTTTAGCATGAGCTTCAGTGCTGTGCTTATAAACTTTAACCACTGCCTGCACTTCCAAATAGCTTCTAAATGATATAGCATTTCATTTTCATTCTGATACAGGGAGTTTGTTGATTCACTTTTTCCTTGTTCTCTCTTTGTCTGCCTACTTGTACAGTTATAAGAGAGTACAGTAAACTCTCAGTTAACCGAAACTCAAGCAACCAGAACTCTCAAGCAACCTGATAAAAATCAAAGAAATACAGTACAATTTTCATGTATTGCACTTCCTGTCCCCCCCACCAGAAACATACATAGGTTCATACCTTACATTTTTGGAATTTTAGAGTTTTAAAAAGAAAGATAGGAATAAATTCACTCTCTCCCCAACCTAAGAACAAGTCAAACCAAACAAATAGTATAGGGTACAGTATTAGTCAGGCCTATTTTTAATAGTAACTCACAAGCAACCAGAACTACAGTTATCCGTCATCTACCAATCCCCATGGGTGCCGGTTAACTGAGAGTTTACTGTATACATATATGCCCTGTGATATAATTCATAGGGCTCAGCACAAATGAGCCTCACTTACTAAGAACTTCTCAATCCAAGCTTATGCTAACCTGCCTCAGTCCACCATTTTAAGCTTTATTGGGCTCTCAGTTTCTGTGATACTCCATGAAAAGTGCAAACAAACTAAAAACATTTATTAAAATCAGGATAACCAGCAATTGAGAGAAAATTCATTTATCAGTATATGTTAGGCTTGTTTGTGATTCTACTGGCAAAAATTGACATTTTATAATACTTCTCAGCAAAAGCATGGCTAAGGTGGGATGAAAGGGACAGCCATCTGGTGCAAGGTGTTATGTGGCATGAACGGGAGATACCTGTCCACTGGGTGTGCAGTATATTACCTAGTATTCATTTCTATACAAGAAGAAATGAATGGCTATGCTAGTTTTGCAGTCAGGACTGCAGTGTATGTGTAGTATAAATTGTAGCAAGCTGCTTTGCCACAAGTGTAGCAAGTAGATTGCTGCAGTGTTTATAAAATTGTTTTTTTTTTTTTTTTTTACTTGTTCTAAGAAACAGACCTGGTTTACTCCTGAGGTGAGGAGCACCAGATTAGAGAAGAGATGTTTTGCTTCAACTTCATTTCAATTGTGGTGGACTGAGGCATTTCAGGGGTGGGAGGTTGGCATAATGGTTAAGGCATTTTCCTTATAAACCAAAGGTGCAGGGCTTGACTCTTACATGGGGTAATTGGCTAGGCTTAAAATGGTCCACAAAGGCAGTTAGCCTAGTACTAATCTATGAACCTATGAACCTATGAACTTTGTGGGGCTCAGGAGAAGAACAAACCTCAGATGGGCAGCCAGAATGACAGAAAAGACCTTTTTTGCTCTTTATTAGCAGTAGACCAGGGGAATGCTATGATTCTGTTTGTCACTGTACTAACGAAATATTTCAGTATGTGTAGGTGCCATTTTCAGTGCTGCCTACATATGTGATGTGGCTTACTGTAGGCAGTGGTCTCTGGCCATGGGTAATGCCCAGGATCGTACTACTAACTACATTAACTTAATGATCACTGATATGATCTAAGGATTGAAGTCACTAAATAATGGCATACATTTACGTTTCAGACTTCAAATCCTGCAGAAAATGCATAACACAAACCCTATTATTCTAACAACTTTCTAAGTTTATACGAGCAATATTTAAAATCTGTCCCTATTTTTGGGCCTTTGTCCCCTCATTTTGTCAGGCTTTGTCCAGATTTCTACCATCAAGAGGGTCAGAGGTATGCCAATATTACAAGGAGGGTGTAGATTCAAGTCATACTTTTAGTATGAGCTACTTTAGTGCTATGCTTATAGACTTTAGCCACCACCTATACTTCCAAATAGCTTCTAAATAATATAACATTTCATTTGCATTCTAATTCAGGGAGTTTATTGATTCACTTTTTCTCTTTTTCTCTGACTACTTGTACAGTTAAAAGAGAGTATGCATATCTACTCTGTGATATGATTCATAGAGCTCAACACAGATGAGCCTCACTTACTAAGAACTTCTCAAGTCAATCCAGGCTTATGCCAACCCACCTCAGTCCGCCATTTTAAGCTTTGCTGTTTCAGTTTCCATGATAGTCCATGAAAAGTGCAAACAAACTAAAACCATTTATTAAAAGCAGGATAACCAGAGAGGTAATTCATTTATCAGAATATGTTAGACATGTTCATGATTCTACTGGCAAAACTTGATATTTTATAATACTTCTCAGCAGAAGTGTGGCTAAGGTGGGATGAAAGGGGCAGCCACCTGGAGTGCAAGGTGTTATGTGGAATGAACGAGAGGTACCTATCCATTGGTTGTGCAGTACATTACCTGGCATTCATTTCTGTACTGGGAGAAATGAATGGCAATACTGGTTTTGCAGTCATGACTCTAGTGTGTGTAGCATAAGCTGTAGCAATCTGCTTTGATAGAAGTGTAGCAAGTGGTTTCCTACAGTGTTTATAAAATTGTTTAAAAAGCAGACCTATCCTTTTTTTTTTTTTTTGCTTAGCCTAAGAAAAGGACCTGGTTTGCTCCTGAGGTAAGGAGCATAGATTATAAAAGAAATGTTTTGCTTCAACTTTTTTTCAACCTTGAGGAGTTCTGGAGAAGAACAGACCTCAGCTGGGCAGCCAGAATGAGTAAAAAGGACCTTTTTTGCTCTTTACTGGCAGTAGATCAGGGAATGCTATAGTTCTGCTTGTCGAGGTACTAATGAAATACTTGAGTATGTGTAGGTGCCATTTTCAGTGCTGCCTACATATGTCAAGTGGTTTACTGTAGACAATGGTTTCCGGCCATGGATAATGCCCAGTATCATACTACTGACCACCTTAATTTCATAAAGTAGTAATATACATGAGACGTAATTTAATAGACTGAGTATCACACCCTCACAGCAAAAACATATAACCATATATCAGTATTGCAGCAGAGAACTTCAAAACGTAGGAAGTACTGCCAGGATAACCTAGACTCACATCTCAGTATGAATGCTTCCTTGTGCTTATCACCCTTTTATTTCTATTTTAATAAACTGGCATGCATGATCCATATTTCCTTAAATTATCATTCAGGGAAGGCAGGTATGACATTATCATAGTATATGTTTGCAGGTTAAAAAATACTGCAGCAGCAGCGAACAAGAAACAGGAGAGACAATTTTAGTCCTGAGGAGAATCACATCCTCATGGATGCTCTGTGTACATATGGAAATGATATTTTTTAACCAAGACAATACCCAGTCAACGAGGAGACTGAGAAAGCTTTCAGATTTACTCAAAAATGAGGGAATGCCAAAGCATACAGAAATTAATTTATTTTGTGAACTTAACCTCTTTCATCCCTGATAAAAAACATTGTTTTACAAATACTTATGCCCTAGCAACAGGAAATTATGTGACTAGAACAGCAAATCAAGATAATCTCTCTTAATTAATACTAATAACTTGTGTTATCACATTTCTAAAAAAAATATAAAAATAATATAAATGCATTGAAACAAATTATACTTAAAAAGTAGAATGTCACAGTTTGGCAGCCTGTAATTTTAACACACATGATTTCCTCTTGCTAGGGCTTAAATATTTGTAAAATTTGTTTTTTTATCAGTTCTGATTACATCCTTGCATGTCAATGGGATGAAAATGCTTAACTTTTAAAAATAAATTAATTTCTCTGTTTTGGAATTTCATCATTTTTGAGTGAATCTGGAAACTTTCTCAGTTTCCTTGTTGACTTGGATGTTGTCTTGGTTTATTGTTTGTTTAGACCCAAGATTTTCTCTCTCTCGCTTTTCTGGTTCTGTATTCTTTTAAAGAGAGTCTCTCATGTCTTCACATGAGCTTTTATCCATTGCAGCAACTGAGGATTACCGTGACTATGGTAATAGATCATGTTGACCTCCTAGTCGGGGTTTAAAAAGGGTTCTTTTGATGCTTTATCATGCCAGTTGACACAACTAATTGAACTGCTTACTTCAGTTGTGTCTAGCATGTCTTAATTCTGTACCAAACCATGGATTATATTGCAGGTAAAAGCCAACAAACATCAAAAGGATTTAAATGAACACAATAACCCCCCCATTTCAACTGGTTCTGTCCGATTCTTTATATTCTCGGTTTACTAGTCAAGGAAATTATGTCATTATGAGTGGTTCTAACATGAAACTAGAATCAGTCCTCTCACATAACCATAAACAAGACATCAAACAGGTTGTCAGCACACACACTTCTCCACTCACACAAGATAAAGTCAATACACATAAACCCACATATATGGAGGTACACACTAAGAGCCTACTAAAAGACCAGAGACCTCCCAAGTGCCAACAACCTGTACATACTTGTACACAAACAGAATCCACAACTACACATAACAATACACATATCAATGTCTCAACAATTAAGCCCATAAGGCAAAGCACCTCAAAACCTAATGTCCTAGTCATAGGCGACTTGATAATGAGATACACAGATGTCTCCCTCACCAGGTTGGACAAGTAGAAGGTTATGGTCAGCTGCCTGTCAGGTGCCTGGATCCATCTAATCATGCACGCATTCAAATCACTCAGCAACAATTATCGTTATGATTCTGTCATGGTACATGTTGGAGTGAATGATTTGAGACGTACCTCTTTGAACTATATGAAGAGAGACATGACTGAACTCTCAGATTATGTGTCTCAGGCAGGTATGTCTCTAGAGTTAAGCAGAATTCCACCTTCACATATGATGATGCTACAATACAGACAAAAAAATATTGATTTCAATAATTGGCTTGGCTTCAGGTGTCACTCCAGGGGAATGCAGTATCTTACAGCCTGGGAAGACATGGTCGACAGAGCACTCTGCATTGCCAGAGATGAACTTTACCTTTCTCCTCAAGGCTTTTGGATACTGGCAAAGACACTTGGCTCTCCCATAGTGCCTTTTTAGAAAATGTCAAACCAACAAAACTTCCGACGTAAAGAAATCCACTAGAGGCAAACTCATGGTCATGCTGCTTAATGCTATACACTTAAACAGTAAACTGCACTCCTTGGAAGCATGCCTCACCTTGAAAGATCCTGACGTCTGTGCAGTCACTGAGACTTAGTTCAAGGCCACAGAGAGCACCCTGGCCAACAAGGCTGCAATGCTTTTCACACATTCAGACCAAAAAAAAGAATAAAAGAACCAAAGGTGGAGGTGTATCCATCTTCATTAAATCCAAATACACCTCGAACTTTACAAGAATATATCAAATAAATTTCAATAGAAAGCAAAAAAAAAATATACAACCCCCCCCACCAAAAAAAAAAAAAAAATTTTAAGCATGGGATAACTATTCAGTAGTTGGTAAAATACTCAAAAGAGATGAGGGGGCAGTGATGGAATATATAGTTTGTAGGAGAGTGGGGACGGTATTAGAAGGATCAGGTAGGATGAGAGCAAGGGGACTCCCATTGTGAAGTTAGGTGTGAGTGAAGTGAGGTTTTAAAAGAGTGGAGACTGCTGATAGAACAGATAGTGGGTGGTAAAGAATTCCAGAGGCATGCTAGAGAGAATAGCATTAGTTGATTTCCTGCTGAACATGCTGGTTTGAGAATTAGAGCTTAGAATGCAGTCTGGCTCATGCATTGTGAAGGTATTGGCTAAGGAGGGACAAAGAGAGGTTGTAAATCAATTTGTGTGCTTGGATGAGTTGGCTGAAAATGAGGAAGTTAGGTAGCTCAAGCCAGTTTAGTTGGTGAAGTGAATTGCAGTGGTGGGAGCTAGCTCTGTGATCAGCAGCAAATTTTGATATCTTGTTGTAACACGAGGAGAGTTTTGTTTTGAGGGAGGATTGCAGGTTGGAGGGGATAGATGCACCATATAGGAGGGATGGGATGAGATAAGTATTTGCTAGCATAAGCTTGGTGGAGGGGGAGATATAACAATTATGGCGGGATAACATACCAAGTTTTTTATGTTTTTTTTTATATTTACCTGTGTTTGTCGAACTTTAGTTGATCATCAATTATCACTCCTAGTAGTTTGATGTCAGAGACTATTTCTAGGGGAAGTATTGTTTTTGCTAATGACTACGAATGAGTGTATATCTTTGGAGGAGGTTTTGGTGGGGGTGAATAGCACAAGTTTGGTTTTAGTTGCATTTACTGCCAGATGGTTGTCAAGCATCCAATGCTCTGTAGAAAAGAAAGCGCTTTGGGTTAGTTTGTTAAGAGTGGAGAGAGAAGGGGAGTAGCAGATGATGGTGGAGTTGTCGGCATATTGGATGAGGCTGGAGTTTGGAATGGCTTGGTAGAAGTCGTTAATGAAAATGTTGAATAGTAAGGGGCCAAGCATGGAACCTTGGGGGACTGCTGTGGGAGTATTAAGGAAGGGTGAAATAGCTTTATTCCATTTAACTGCTTGCTGTCTGTTTTTAAGATAACTGGAGAACCATTTGGTACAAGAGAGGGATAGGTTTAGTTTGGAGAGTTTGTTAAGAAGTATGTTGTGGGAGATAGTGTCAAATGCCTTGGAGTGGTCAAGGAGGAAGGTGGACACGAAATGGCCAGAATCACAGACTTTGTTGATTGTTTCTAGGAAGGAGAGGAGTGCTGTGGAGGTGCTATGTCCGGGTCTAAATCCATGCTGGATGGGGGTAAAAAGCTGATTGTTTATGAGATAAAGTAAGAGTTGTTGCTGGATACATTTTTCAAGGAGTTTAGATACAGGGGATAGGGTGGTGATAGGGCAAAGGTTTGCAATGTCATTATTATTGCCACCTTTATGGAGAGGAATAATAAAGGCTTTCTTCCATAACTGGGGGACCTGACATTCTGAGATTGACTGATTTACAAGTATGCCGATGGGGAGAGCAATTGCTTCTGCCCCTACTTTTAGGAAGTCGGAGGGAATTTCGTCTGGGGCATTGGTACCGGGTTTTAATTTTTGGAGAAGTTTTTTTATGGTAGATGTAGAGATGGGCTTGATAGAGAAAGGAGGCGGATGGGGAGAAGGAGTTGATGCAGGTTGAGGAGTGGTTGCTGAATTGTTGGTGAAGGATGACGCTAGCTTACTTATGGACTCTATGAAGAAAGAGTTAAATTGGATGGCTAGGGCTAAATCAGAGGCATCTGGGTTAAGGTGAAGATTTTCTTTTTTTCCTGGATTGAGGTGCTCTCTTTAACCATAGCCTGAGGCTTTGATCTGGAAGAGTGGAAAAAGTACAGTTGTGTACACTTACCATAAATGTAGATGTTTGAGTGTATTCACTATTGCAGTCATCACATTTGGGTTATCTGCCTGCAGGTAGCCCTCAGCTAGCCTGAATACCAGAGTCTTTGGATTTCTGCGTCGGATGCTGTCGCTTCTTCCTTGACGTCAGGTCACCAGGGGTATAAAACATGCAGCTGATGCCATTACATCAGTTTTTCTTGTCCCAGATGTCAGGTGCCCCCACAATAGGAAGCAATTACATGGTATTGTAAACCCCCATCAAAAAGCAAATACACAAGAAAAAATAAATATACCAACAAGAAGGACAGGTAGAGCCAAGAGAAGTCAGGGGGCTGGAGGGAGGGTAGCCAGGACTGCAACAGTGAATACACTCAAACATCTACATTTATGGTAAGTGTACACAACTGTTCTTCATGTTTCACTGTTGCAGTCATCACATTTGGGTTGATTCACAAAGCTAAGGAAGGGAGGAGGAAGTTAAAGAGCATTAGGACCAGCTATTAAGCCCTGCAAGACTGCAGTGGAAAATCCAGCTCTGGATTTAGGCATGTGATAATGCATGCTGAAGATATGTACAGAGCTCCAGGTAGCGGCTTCTAGGATGTCCCTGGTAGGGACTCCTCTGAGAAATGCCACAGAGGTAGATGCAGCCCTGGTGGAATGTGATCTTATCCCCAGTGGGGTAGGTTTTCCATGGTGCTTGTAGCAGAAATGAATGCAATGGGCTATCTATTTGGAAGTGGTTTGCTTTGAAATGGCCTTCCCCTCTGCCCCTGCAGCAAAGCTAACTAGCAGCTGTTCAGATTTTCTGATAGGCTTAGTCCTGTCCAAATAAAATCTAAGTTGTCTGTACATGTCCAGAGAGTGCAGTATTCATTCCCCTTTGTTTTGTATTTTATGGAAAAAGTAGGCAAATGAATGAACTGATTTAGGGCCACAGTATACACCACCTTGGGCATAAAGGAAGGATTAGTCCTGAGGGAAACCCTGTCCACATGGAAGATAATGAAGGGTTCCACTGCCATGAGGGCCTGTAATTCAGACACTCTTCTTGCTGAAGTGATGGCTAAAAGGAAGGCTGTTTTCCAAGAAAGGAATTTCAACTCTGCTGTAGCATCTGGCTCAAAGGGGGGAAAAGTGAGCTTTTCCAATACAAAGTTATGGTCCCAGGCTGGAGTGGGAGCTCTCCTGGGGGGGTCTTAGATTTTTGGCCCCTCTAAGGAATTACTTTAGCAAGGGGTGAGAGAAGAGGGGTGGCTCAGTTTTATAATTTGCTGAAATGGCAGAGACATGAATTTTAATTGATGAGAAGGATAGGCCCTTGTGGAGCATTTCTGTTAAGTACTGTAGAATATGATGTAAGCTGGGCATCATTGTGTCCAACCCCTGAGCCTGGCTCCAGGAACAGTATCTTTTCCACTTTTCAGCATAGGATTTTCTAGTACTAGGCCTCCTTGCCTCCAGAAAGACATCCAGTACCTGCTTACTGAAGGATGCTAGAGGAGAGCTAAAGGAATTAGCCAGGTTGCAAGGTTCAGGGTTTGAAGCTGAGGGTGCAGAATCTGGCCCGCCTGCTGGGACAGCAGGGAAGGGGTCTGAGGCAGGTGCCATGATTGTAGCAGTGTCATACTGTGCAAGAGGGGATACCAGTGCTGGTGTGGCTAGTCTGGTGCAATCAGTATTGTCCTTGGCTTGTCCTGTTTGATCTTTAGTAGAATCTTCGAGAGGAGAGGCAGAGGGGGAAAGGCATAAACCGAGAGGCTATCCCAGGTAAAGGACAGGGCATCCACTTTCCAAGCTTGAATGTGAGGAGTTCTTGTGCAGAATTTGTTCAATTGGTAGTTCTGAGGGGATGCAAACAGGTCTACCTCTGGAGTCCCCCATTTGTTCCTCAAGAGGTTGAATATTTTGGGTTCTAGTTCTCATTCATTTAGGTCCATGAGATTTCTGCTTAAGTCGTCTGCCAGTGAATTTAGTTTGCCTGGCAGGAATTGTGCTTGTACGTGTACTTGGTAGCTCAAGGCTGTGTCCCACAGAGCCATGGCTAGTCTGCAGAGAGGGTACGAGTGGGTTCCCCCCTGCTTGTTTATGTACCACATAACTGTGGTGTTGTTTGTCTTTACCAATAGTTGTCCTAGAAGAATACAGTCTTTGAAGGCTGTCAGAGCATTCTGTACAGCTAACATTTTTTTTGATTGATAAGTAGGTGCATCTGTCATGGGTTCCATTTGCCCTGAATGCACTGCCCTGCCATGTGAGCCCCCCATGCATAGTCTGATGCGTCTGTTGTTAGGGTTTGGGCGGCAGAGGGTAGAGTGAAAGGGAGTCCCTTGTTGTGGTAGCAGGCCTCTGTCCACCAGAGGAACTCTGTCTTTATACAAGGAATGATAGAAATCATTGTTTCCAGGTCTTGAGAATGTTGACACAATAGGGTTTTTAGATACCATTGGAGTTTCCTCATATGCAGTCTTGCATATGGAATTAGTAGAATGCAAGAAGCCATGAACCTCAGAGCTTGCAGTATTTTTCTTGCAGATAGCTGGGGTTTTGTGGCCAATGGTTTGAAGTAGGCTGTCAAATAAACTTGTTTCTCCAGAGTGAGGAATGCCATATGGGAAGTTGTGTTCAAGCTTGCTGCCAGGAATACAATCTGTTGGCAGGGTACTAGGTGAGATTTTTTTTCGTTGATGGTGTACCCCAGTGAGGTTAGAAGTTTCTTTACGAATGCCAGGTGTTGTAATAGCAAGTCCTGGCTTTCTGCCTGAATCAGACAATCATCCAAGTATGGGTAAATTTGAATATTTCTCTGCCTGCAAAATGCAATGGCTGGAGCTAGACACTTTGTGAACACCCTGGGCACAGTAGATAAGCCAAAGCGAAGTGCAGAGAACTGAAAGTTCATGGAGCCCACCCTGAAATGTAGGTATTGTCTGCAGGATCCTCTTATTGGGATGTGCAGGTAAGCTTCCTTTAAGTCTAGGGTTGCCAGCCAGGCATCCTGGGCTAACATAGGAAGAAGCTGTTGAAGAATTAGCATTTTGAATTTTGGGACCATCAGAAAGGTGTTGAGAATAGAGAGGTCCAGGATAGGATGCAAGGAGTTGCCTTTTCTTGGTACCAGAAAAAGTATTGAATATAAACCTTGTCCCCTTTGTTCTGCTGGGACAGGTTGAATAGCCCTGATACTGAGAAGAGAGAGAACCTGCTGTTGGGCCTCTGTCCATTGATTTGGGGATAGGTCTGGCCAACCATTTAGGGTTGGTAGTGTGTGGAAGTGGAATCTGCATCCTTGGGAAACTATGTTCAAAACCCATTTGTCCTGGGTAATGAGTTCCCAGTTTTTTGCATGCAGGGTGAGTTTTCCTCCTAAGGGAGCAGGTGGTTGAGTAGGGCTTGGAAGGTTTAAGATTAAGTCATTGTGCCATTTTTCTGTAGGGGGAGGCTTACTACTCCCCCACTGCTTAGATCTGTGTGTAGTCTGAGACTGTAGCCTAGGTGGTCTGCTGTTCCTGGGTTTGGGCTGAGAAGGCCTGGAAGGGACTGGAAAGGACCAGTTCTTTGATGGCCAATGCCTACTGAATCTGGAAGGCTGTACTTGTAGGAAATCTTTTACAGTTTGCATAGATTTAGCTTTTTCCTCCAGCCTTTTGAGGACTTCTTCTGCTTTGTTGCCAAAAAGGCAGTCTTGGTTTAAGGGAGCATCAGGCAAGTTTTGTTCCTTAAGCCAAGCATGCCTTCTAAGTACAGACTCCATGACAGCAGCCCTGCAAGATGTTTCTAAAGCATCAAAACCACATTGCAAAGTATGTTTACCAACTTGTTCTGCAGAATGCATTAAATCTTGCAATTCTTTGTGTTCAGCACAGTCAGGAATCAACATCATTTTCTGTCTAAGTAGTCCCATAATATGCTGCTGATACTTTAACATATGAAACTGGCAATTTAAAGCCCTAATGGTCAAACTTTAACATATGAAACTGGCAATTTAAAGCTCTAATGGCCAAAGTAGCAGAAGTGTATACCTTCTTACCCCATCTGTCCAAGGCTCTAGAATCTCTATCAGAAGGGGTAGGGTTTTTTGGCAGCAGTAGCCTTAATGCCTTTTGGTCCTTGGGAAATGGTGTCTGGATCCACAGAAGGATTCTTGAAGAGGAACTTGTGAGAGTCAGGTGCTCTGTAGTACCTGTCAGGTTTTCTGGGAGCTGGAGGTAAAGTGTCTGGGGTAAGGCTAGATTCCAAGAAAGCATCATCTACAATTTCCAGAACAGGACGGATAGCTAAAGGCCTGTGCTGAGGTAGGAGTAAGAATTCCCTAAGTCTCTTTTTGGACACAGAGTAATCCTGGCTTTCCCAGCGGAAATGCTCCCTAAGAGTATGCAAGGTTTCACCGAAAGAAAAATCTTCTGGAGGGGAAGCAGAGGGAATGGAATCCTCTGCATCAGAATCCTCATAAGTAGATAAAGGCAAATCCTGGTAATCAGAAGGAGCAGAAATATCAGATTCCTGATAAAGAATCAGAAGGAAAATCAGTTCTAGGTCTCTTAGAGGGGGAAGGCTAGCTTCCCCTAATTAAGGTAATAAGGTCTTCAGCCATTCTAAGCATTTGTTTTAAGGCATATGAGCATGAGCCTGCGGTTTGGTCGTCGGTTTTCTAGGCATAGTGTGGGGTTTTTGGCCTGGATGAAAATGATGGCGTTGGTTTAATATGAATGTCTATTGGCCTGAATACACCCTCAGAAGCCAGGGCCTGCACAGCGGCTCCGGACCCATCCAAGGTAGATACATCCGCAGGTTTCATAGTCAAAAAAGCATCTCGCTGCATACTGGATTCTGAATGGGTCTCAGCAGAGGCCTGCGTATCTGAAGTAGTGGGTATCAGGGGTGGTGAAAGCACCTCACTGAGTACTGGCAGACTGGTGACTAGCTTAACGGAAGTGTTGTCGGCAATTTTGGACCTATGCGGTCTGTCTCTGTCTTTATCCTTACTTTTTTTGGAAAATCGGTAGTTGGATGGCTTAACGAAGCTATTTTGGAGTACACAGATCGAGTACAGAAGTAATTGACTGCAAAAATAGTCTGACGATGAATAGTTCGGGCATTGAACAAGGCACAAAACTGACAATGAGGGATGTCGTGGTCTGGACCTAAACAGGGGATGCAGTAAGAAAGAAAATCTCTATGACTGCTTTCCACAGGTAAGATGATTGTTAACTTTTACTGACATCAGTTAGAGCAAGATAAAGGATCCCCAATGGGATACTTATCTTTTTTGAGGACTTCGCGTCTGAAACTCAAAAATGAAAATTTCAGTAGTCGTCCGACCGGCACTTGCAAACTGCTTCTGCTTTGGGCACCGCGCGGCAAGAAAGACTGATGTAATGGCACTGGCTGCATGTTTTATACCTCTGACGACCTGATGTCAAGGAAGAAGCGACAGCATCTGATGCAGAAATCCGAAGACACTGGTATTCAGGCCGGCTGAGGGTTACCTGCAGGCAGATAACCCAAATGTGATGACTGCAACAGTAAAACACGAAGAACATCAGCAACAGTAATTCTCTTGCACAAAGAGGGTCCATCAACCGACCCAGGAAACTATTGGCCCATAAGCCTAACCAGCCTTATCTGCAAGTCCATGGAAGGAATCATCATGGACCTTATCAACAAAGACACAGATGACATTAAAACTCTTGACCTGACCCAGTTTGGTTTCATAAAGGGTAGATCTGGCTTATTAAAACTGGTGGACTTATTTGAGAATGTCACCAAAGCCCTGGATGAGGACAAAGCAGTACATACCACCAATCTTGATTTAGCCAAGGCTTTTGGCACAATCCACCACTCAGAGATCATTGAGAAACTCTCCCAGCTGGGGATTAACCCATATGTCACTAGATGGGTAGCCAGCTGGCTCACTGACAGAATGCACACTGTCAAAGTTGGGGAGTCCACCTCCACCAGTAGAGCAGTTACAAGTGGGGTACCACAAGGATGTATGCTGGGCCCTCTACTGTTTGGAATCTATTTCTCAGAGATCCAGGAAAAAGTAGATGGCTTGTGGCTTACCATGTTTGCAGATAACTGCACATTGGGTGCAATCATGGAGTCCACCAATGATGTAAACAAATTAGAGCAGGGGTTGATGCAGACAAATGACTGGTGCCAAAGTCATGGACTAAAACTAAATGCAAAAAAAAAACCTCATTATTCCTGCTGGCAAAGAAGTAGCCCATGCTAATTATGATATAGATAATACTCCTCTTAGGTCAAACCAAGTGGTTCAAGACTTGGGAACACAGGCTGATAGCAATCTAAACTTCAATCACCATATGTCCATAGTGGTAAGACTTTTACATTGCACATCTCAGAAACAAGGGCATCACATCCAGGACTAAGGAGGTTATAACTCCACTGCACTCGACCCTTATCAGACCACTAATTGAGTACAATGCTGCCTTCTGTATGTATCTCACTAGACACCTGCAGCAACTGGAGAGACCACAGAGGTTTCTAACCAAGAAAATCCAGGGCCTCCAAAAACATGACTTACATGAAAAGACTTAAAGCCCTGTCACTGTACAGTGTATCATACAGGCTGCTGAGAAGTGATCTGTGCCTGGCCTACAGAGCAGTCTCTGACTCTGCCCTAATGGAAATGCTGCACATCCACAAATCAAATAGGACAAGAGTCACTAGCTCCATGGATCTCAACCTAGCCTGTGGCATTGGCAAAACATGTAGCAGAGACAGATATATCTCCCAGAGATTGACGCAACCTTGACAATTTGATGGGTGACAGTAAATTTACCCCAGGGATGGTACCTATGTCCCTCATGGACAGGTGTAGTCAGTGCTGATCATAGAATCACTCAGCTAACAATGACCATCTAACTATGGTCAATTATGGTACATGGGTTTTACATGGCTAGGCTTGTAAAGGCCTTAGGACTATTAGCATAGCAACCTCCTAAAAACCTATGAGCCTATGAGCAGTGGAGGCACACAAGTGGAACAGCACAATAATATAGACAGTAATACATGGCTAAACAACTCATTTTCCATTTTCCAACAGCCAGCGTTGCCTTTTCATTTAAGTGGAACATTTACTAGAAGTCTAAAACATTTTGAAAATAAACTGCTTAATTATAAAACATTACAGTCTGACAATGCATATTTGAGGGAATGTGTTTCTCATGGAAGGCTTCCTAAAGGTTTAAGAGTTTGGAAGTTTCCAAATGGTTTTCAGGAGGATGCTATTTTACTAAAGGAACCAATAACAGTTTTTGATGAATGTGGTTGCAAAGTTATGTGCATTATTATTAAATTTAATGAAAAGGAAATGGGTAAGCTGCTAGATGAAATACATTTGGACAATTCCCTAAAGTGTGATTTACTATGTGAAGTAAAATATTCTGATTATTGTAGTTCATTTAAGCATGTTGAAAATGTGGTTGACAAAGTAAAGAGTAGAAAAAGTAATAAATTTATAAGAGATGAGCTAGAATATAATGAAAGGATAGCATATCCAATAGCTACACCTAGAGGTGTGTCATACCTCTCAGCTTTCCAGGTTTTTGCACAATGTCCAGATTTTTGCCTCATATTTATTTGGTCTGTTCCTCATAAAATTTGGAGTTTTTTAGTAAATCTTTGAAGACTGAAGTGACTAAATAATACTAAATAATGACAGATGTTTGTGCTTCAGACTTCGTGTCCTTCATAAAATACATAATAATACAAAACTTCTTATTCTAGCAACTTTTTTAAGTTTATAGGAGCAATATTTATAATCTGTCCCTATTTTTGGACCTTTGTCCCCCATTATGTCTGGCTTTGTCCAGATTTCTTGCCCTGAGAGGTTGAGAGGTATGAGCTGTGTCAAAGCATTTTAGATAATGGTAGAAATATTAATATTGGTGCTTCTGAGAGTTCACATAATTGCAGGAATATACCTACTAATTTGTTAATCAGGATGGTGATTCCGTTCCTCCTGGCAATGATAATTTTTTGAACCCTGTGGAATTTCCTCCTCTTTGATGTTTGAAGAGAATAGCAAAAGAGGGAGGAATACAGGGTACAAAAGACACCCTACATACTACAATCTGAATTACATGCACAAGGACCAATTCAGGAAATTCATATATTAACTGAGGGTATTCATTTTGGTGAAGTTTTTTCTTAATAGTACAAGTATAGATTTGATTGACTGTGTACCTACCCTTGCCAATGATCAACCTCTTTCTATTGTACATGAGCATCGTGGTTTCAAGATTTATAATTATAGCCAAATGATTATTGATGATGGATATTCAGTCTGTTCAGTAACGGGTTCACTTTTGTCCCGAAGTCTAACTATGATATAGTAAATCTTTTGATCAGTCTTAAGCTCTACATAAGGAAACTCAATGTAAAGATATTGTTTCAGAATCAGCCCAATAACAGGCAGAAATGTTAGTAATTACTGCAGATCTAGTACTTATAACCCACCATTACATCCAACTCTCCAATTATTTCAAACATTTTGTGAAAAAGATTTAAGGATATGGGTGCAACAACATAGATTTGCAGTTGGGGCACATTTGGGCAAAGATGAGATCTGTTTAATGAAAGAACATTTAAAACAGCAAGATGTAAGAATAATGAAGCCAGATAAATGTGGTTGTGTGGTCCTATGGACAGTATTGATTATACTTAACAATGAGTTGCAATATGTAACCGTTTCTAGGAATGAGATTAATATTTCTTACCATTAGACCAATTTATATTTAAAGGATTTAGTTGGTCAGGGTGAAACTGAATACAACCTTTGCAATGTTTTTAAGGGTCGACCATCTATTAATTGCAGCCATTTTTTGTATCCCTAAAATCCATATGAGCATTGGTGATCTTCTCATGTGACCAATATTCGCATCAGCTGGATCAAAGTCACATCCGCTGATGTGATGGCACTTTATTTTTTAAAAAGTTACCCTTATATTCTTAGAGATTCATGGGACTTTTAAGTCAGATTAAAGATTAATTTTGCCATGATGAATGGCTTTTAGTTGTTATCAATATAGTAGATTTTTTTTTTCTTGTATCCCCACATTATTGGTTTGGAATGATTTAAAGAAGCCTACCTCATGATTAACAATCTTGAGAAAAGGGACATTAATATACTGGTAGAATTAAAGGGAATAGTGCATCTTAATAATTTGTTATACTTTGAGGGGAAGTATTTCCAGCAGGTAACAGGTATTGCAATGGGGACAGCATGTGCCCCCTATATGCCAATTTAATATAGTATTGAGAGCAACACCAGGTTGTTTAGATCAGAATACAATTGTCATGTAGTCGCATGTTTTACATTTTTTAGATGATATATTTATAATATGGAAAGGTAATGTAACTCAAAGAATTGTATTACATACCTTAATTCTACTACTGATTTCTTGAAATTTACCAACATGTACTCTGTGGAAAATATTAACTATCTGGATGTAACTTTTTAAAATATTTTCATCATCACAAATTCAGCTGTAGATCATATAGAAAGCCTACATTCTCTAACACATATTTGCATTTTTCCAGTAACCACCCCTACCATTAGAAAAAAATAGCATTGTTAAAAGTCAGATGGTACGTATATCTAGAATAGTTCCAGAGGATGACCAATTTATACTGTAGATTAATAAGTTGAGTAACATGTTCATTACCCAAAGCTACCCAATTAAATTAAATGAAATTAAACATGAAGTATGTAAAGAATGCTATGAGCATTTTTTTTCCGATACTAGGCAGATGCCTGGATATCACTGCTATGTGGAATTCAGAGACTACCAGCTATGAGCATGCTATTATAATTAAGTATGGAAATTGTAGTAGTAAAAATCAGACATATAGTTGCTAACAACTGGAAAGTGATTGACTATGACTCTGGTGTTATCAAAGTTCTTGGTAACCAGCCGCATTTTGTCTATAAGAGGCACCTGAATCTTAAAGAAAGGTTAGAAAGAGGTTGTAGTTTAACCACCATAGGAAAAAATAAGTTAGGGATGATGAAGTGTGGTTGCTGCCAGCATTGTAAATATATTTATGAAGGGCAGCTTTTGAAACTGACGAGTTCCCACTATGAATTTAGATTGGAGGGTGCATATGATTGCAGTACCTTTGGAGATGCGTACATTGCTTTCTCTGTTTCTGTCTTGGGTTTTATGTCAGCAAAATGGAGTGGGTTCTAAAAAACACACATTTACGAACACTATTATGACATAAAGAACTGCAATGAGAACAATTCACTCTTTAAACACACCCTATAATGCAAGGAGCATAAAACGTTTTATGTTTTATACCAGAATGGTTAACACAAAGTGTGAGAGGTTGGGCTTGGGAAAACAGACTGGAATATCATGAATTATTATGGCACCTTACACTTGATCCAAGTGTTTATCCAGGATTAAATGATGTTTTATCAATAAGTAATGTGTTAAAATTATGAGCTGCCAAATTGTGACAGTCTGAATTATAAGTATAATTTGTTTTAATGCATTTATATTATTTTTATATGTTTTTTAGCATTGTTATAACACACATTATTAGTATTAATTGAGATTATATTGATTTGCTGTTCTAGTCACATGATTTCTTGTTGCTAGGCCTTATATATTTGTAAGATTATTTTTTATCAGTTCTGTTGAAGTCCCTGCATGTTAATGGAAGGAAAGTGCTTAACTTCACAAAATAAATTTCTATATGTTTTGGAGTTCCAATATTTTGTGTGAATCTGGAAGCTTTCTCAGTCTCCTTGTTGACTTGCTATTGCTTGGGTTTTGTCTTGGGTTATTGTTTGTTTAGACTCAAGGTTTCCACTTTCTCTTTGTCAGTTCTAAATTATATTTTTTGGAAAAGGGGGCCAAAGCATGCTAAGAGAGCTAATGCTTGGAATCAATTAGTGGCTGACATAAACTCTATGGGAAGGAACTGCACCTTTGCATAATGTAGGAAAAAAGCCAATGACATGGCAGGACTTCCAAAGAAAAAGCTACACAGAATGCAGTTGCCCATAGCGACACTGGTGGTGGTCCTCCCACACTCCATCCTTTAACACCAGATGAAGAGTACATTCTCCCTGTAATGGGTGATGGCTTTGATGCAGATGTTTAAACTGGGCAGAAAGATGCAGACATTGTTTAGAGCTGATGCTGATACCAGTACTTTCAGACCCCTGCAACTACCACAGCCACACAGTGTGGAAGGCTAGTTTCAAGCTGATTTCAGTACATTAATCTGAAATGTGTTTGATATTACATCAGTGTAAATATTACACTTACATATTTTTCATCATCCTCAGGTATGAAACAAAGTCTATAAACAATGAATGACAAGGGCAGCCCACTGACTTTTACATAAAAATAATTCCACTTGTCACAGGTCACATTAACCATGTCTTGACAAATTTCTTTCCAGGGTCAGCATCAGAAATGGCCTCATTCTTTGCCTTCACACAGCAGGCTAATGTCAACAACAGAATACCTGTCGCAACAATGTCATAACTGTCATACACATGACACAGCCCGAGAACAGTGGCTTACAGGTGCAAAGTGTATTGGCAGGGTCCCCAGTGCCGCAGCATGTGAATAACTTCACAGGCAGTGACATGAGCTCACATACTCAGCATAATGTGGGAATGTCATGGTGGGGGATTGACACTACACAGCTCAACACCTGTGTCTTATGCACAGCCTGAACTCCTTGATTAATAGACTACCCTTTCACAGATAGCAGTACCAGCTATCACACCTGCACCCATACATGTAAGGTGAAGACATATGTCCCAATAAGCTCCAGAAACACGAGGCCTTGACCGCACAGCACCAGATGTGCTATGACATTGTTCATACTTAGGCTACTGCTGCTGAGAGTCAAGTAGAGATGGTTAGATTACTATATAATATACATGAGGATTTTTGCCAGTACATGGGAATGACAGAGGCCAGGAACAATGCAATGATGATTCTCATGTGCAGTATGTTTGCACAAAAAAAATCCATGCCAACCTCCATTACCTTTAGGCTGACCAGACACACTTTGGGAACACAGGTGGATATGGCTGTGCTACTGTCCATATGCATTGTGGATGAATAGGTCAGACACCATGTGCATCTCAAGAAAGTGTTTTAGAAACATGCTGATTCCCCTAAGAAGTTGGCAGCCAGGCATTTTCAGATCTCCACAACACACGGCAAAACCTTTCAGTAAAGGTCTAGGTTAGAGGTGGGCAAGACAGAGCTATCTTGAGCTTGACATGAGCCTGAGTACAAGCCCAACTCTGGCAAATGATCTAGCAGGTTAAAGAGCCAAGCCACAATCAAAAGTTTTCTTTTTGTTTGAGTAACTGCTGACTGTTGATTCAAACCAGACCTGCAGGCTGTGAGTGCTTTCTGTTATGTCAGGTCTGTATATCTAAACATTGACGTTGGCTGGAATACCAGACAGGGTGGTGCCACAAGCCACAGTGCTGAAAAGATAGAAGATTTAAACATTTTTCATTGGAGAGGACTATTGCAAGACTTTGTAGTTGGGAAATTCTTTTATAAAAAGATTTGCAGCTCATTTTTAGGATAAGGGGTGCATTATTCCCTTTGCTCCTGAGTGCTTCCACATTTCCACAGAGGGGGAGAACCCTGTTCCAGTGAGAGAAAGATAAATCAGGAGACCCTGGAGAGCACTACCAATGCTATGGACAGCATGGGCAGAATTCTTTTGTGTTATTTTGTTTTTATTGAGGTAAGGCTCAGTCTCTCATTTGTCCTTGATTTTAGCTCAATGCTAAGGATCTCTGAGAGATGCTTAGTGTATATTTGAGAATATGTGTTCAAGAGCAACGTATTGAAATTGCTATATTATTACAGTAATTGTTTCTATTTTTTCTTTCACTCTCCTCACCATCAATCATCAGATGTGTGCAGAGAAGTGAGCTGCCTTTTTGGGGCAGGGGGCACAAGGCCATCATATAATTACTGCTGAAAAATAAAAGTGCTATGACTTGTTGGGGGTAGTGTATTTACCAGCTACAAGCTGAAACAGCAAAATGTTACCGAAGTTCATATATATTTTTCATTATTTTCTCAGTGAGAAATTACAGTACAGAAAAGTGTTATAATTTTTGGAGGCATGCAATACATGAAAGCAAAGGGCAGTTATGGTTGATATGGTTTGCTGGAGGGCAGTATCTGTCAAATATGAATGGCAAAGGTTTTCATTATTATTATATTTTGTAACAATTTCAGAGTTAGAGGTGGTGGGACACGATCTACTGGGACAGTGTGAGTATTTTGTACCCAAATAGGGTATTAAGAATACTGATTTTTTTATTACTGTGGGTTGCCTTAATGGATCTCAAATATGTTTTTTTTTACATAAATCAATCAAAATCCAGCATTTTGCAAGGCTTTTGTCATTCCATTTACGCTGTGCATCTAGTTTTACCTTGGAGCTATTTGGCCATTTCTTGCAAAGCGTGGTTGCACTACTGTGCATTAAATCAGCTTTAGACCAGAAGGGGAAAAATTAAATGTTTTCATGAGCCAAGGCAACATTCCTGTTCCTGCATACAGTGGTGTACTTCTATGCTATTGCTTATTATATATTTTTTTACAGTTTTCATTGTCAGTAGACCTGTAGCTTCAGCACAGTGAAGGAGGTGGCTGGGTACAAGCTGTTAGGAAGTGTGATCAATATACCATCAGCATTCATTCATTTGGGTGAATGCTGGTAATGTCAATGTCTGTTTGGTTATAACTGCAATATTTTTGTTTACTTAAGTAGTCACCTCTAAACTTCCATATGTAGTTATTTTTAACAGAGCTACTGCTTCAGCTGTCTGGTCTGGCTTGACTCTTATTGGGCGCTTAGAGCAAAGCCAGACCCTTATCTCAGTTCTGGCTCAGCTCTTCAAAAATTACAGGCTTGCCCACCTTTAGTGTAGGTGCTGCAGCATGGTTAGGTCAGTTTCAATTGAATCCCCTGTATCCAATAGATCTCATTGTCAGAACAACTCAGCCCTAAGCTCACATGGCTGTACTTGCTCCTGATTTATGGGACCATCACCCACACTATCCTTGGAAGGACATTGTACATCTTCCAAATATGACAGACATTTTTAGTAGCAGTAACAGGGAAACAGTACTTACCCAATAATTCCTCTCCTGATACAAACAATGCTGAAATTCTTATTGGTATCTGAAAAACAGTAAAGAAACAATACCACAAAGAAAAACAAACTTAAAAATGTCACTTCAGTAACATATATCACTGCAATAAGAAATATCAGTACAGTTCTAAATGTGTTTTCTAACACCTGGTTTCACACACAAGTTAAATTTTGCCAGCATAACCAGCATTCTTGCCACTTACCCCATAGCACTACAAATAATGACTTATTCAAAATTTACGAAAGACATTTCTGTTTGTTGATATATAGAAAAAGTCTGATATACCCTGTAAGTTGACCATGCACCAATCAGCATAGCCCGCAAGTGACATTGCATGCATCAGGTATTATCTTTGTGAATTTACTTTGCACTTTCACTAAGTGAATGGCATGTCCATAGTGTGGACAAGATGCTACCTTTCTGCATGCCTTATACCATGCATTAGCTTACTACAAGTGTTCCATGTTAGTGCCATCAGCTGGTGACCATCACTGTCATCAGTGGTGGGAGGAATGATAGAGGGAGCTTCACTGCCATTATCAGTGATGTTCTGTTACAGTTGTATACCAGACGCATGCATGATCATGTTGTACAGAATGCAGCAAACAGTAAGCATCCTGCATGCAGTGACAGGGTCATACTGACAGTTACCCGCAGACCAGTCCAGGTAACAGAAATGGACTTTGAGCAGGCCAAACAATAACTCATTCACTAGTTGTGTCTTTGACAGGATGGTGATGAAGCACACTTCAGCAGCTCCCAGGAGGCTACAGACTAGAGTCATTAGCCATGGTTGACTGAGTAGCCTACAACACCTGCAAAACATACCTAGGGGAGGGGGGCATAACAAAAAATGGGAGGCAATTACTCAGTGCTACCTGTGCCACTCTAGGTGATTACTAAGTACTACCTGTGCAACTCTAGGTGATTACACAGTACTACCTGTGCCACTCTAGGTAATTACTCAGTACTATCTGTGCCACTCTAGGTGATTATTCAGTACTACCTATGCCACTTTAGGTGATTACTTAATACTACCTGCACAACTCAAGGTGATTA
Organism: Protopterus annectens; assembly: GCF_019279795.1. Taxonomy (NCBI): domain Eukaryota; kingdom Metazoa; phylum Chordata; order Ceratodontiformes; family Protopteridae; genus Protopterus; species Protopterus annectens. The sequence continues at coordinate 943,454,834 of NC_056745.1, forward strand.
TTCAGTACTATCTGTGCCACTTTAGGTGATTACTCAGTACTACCTGTGCCACTCTAGGTGATTATTCAGTACTACCTGTGCCACTCTGTGTGATCACTAAGTACTACCTGTGCCACTCTAGATGGATACTCAGTACTACCTGTGCCACTCTAGGTGATTACTTAGTACTATCTGTGCCACTCTAGGTGATTAGTCAGTACTGCCTATGTCATTCTAGGTGATTACACAATACTACCTGTACCACTCAAGGTGATTATTCAGTACTATCTGTGCCACTCTAGATGATTACTTAGTACTACCTGTGCCACTTTATAGATACTGAAATAGCTATCATTAGGAACATTAAAATGCTTTGCACCTAGCAACCAGATGATATAAGGAATCCTACATTGCAAGAAAAGCTTTTGTGCCAAATATGGGAGTCATGCACACACCCATGCATCACACACTACCTGGTAGTTAATGGAATGGTTTCACTTCCTGTTATCACTCCCTCTGTAGCCTAGATGGGGTCATACTGGCAACATGGGTGCACTCTGTCACACCAATAATCTCAACAGTCCATGCCATCTCATAGAAGGTAATCTGATCACTGGGGTAAGGAATGTAAATTTGAACATCTGTCTGCATACAATATTATTACAGATGAAATGCAGATACATTGTGCTACAGTATAAGTATGAATTATGTGTAATAGGTTTTATAAAAATAGAGGCATCCAAGTTATCATTATAAATACTTAAATCATTAAAATCAGGAAAATAAATTATTTCTTCATTGTAACTGTTTAATTCATAGTTTTGAACTTTTTTGCTCAAGAATCAGGGACAAAACCAGACTAATTGGGGAGAAAGGCCCAAATTAAGGACAATTTTAAATGTTACTTTAATTCATTTTGAAAACTTAATAGAACAACAGCTTTTGCATTAATATGCATTTTCTGAAGACTCCACAGTATGAAACTCTGATGTCTGACATAACTGACAAATTGAAATCCTGCAAAATTTGCAAAAAAGGGACAAGGTAAAAATGTAAATCAGAATCATGGATATTCTGCAAAATTGGGGACATTTGAGTGGTATAGCTAATTTGAAGTGAATAAAAAATATACTATTAGTTATAAAATATATAAAATCATTACATTTAGCATCTACAGAAGAAAATATCATCTACAAAATATTTAAAAACAAAATACAAATTTAAAAGTTATTTTTACTACTTGGTAGAAATTTATTTTCCCATTCAGCATTTTACCATATGAGTTAGCTATAGAAAAGCCCATGGCAATACAAGTTATTTGATAGATTACCACATACTCAAAAAAATCAAGTATAAATTTAAGCCAAAAACATTTAGTGCTAACAAGTGTGTTGGACCAAGTGCTAAACTTACTTTGATGAGGATCAGCTTCTACTTCAAATTCATTAGGAATAAACCTAAAGAGTTAGTATCACTGTAGTATGACAAAAATGCATGTCATTAATGTATGTCTTCTACATTGCAAAGAGTTTTCTTAAATATTTTCTGCTGTCTTTGATACAACTTTTAATGCCTAGAAAGAAAAATATGAATGTATTTAGTGCTGCCTTACTGAAATTTCAAAACTCTTCAGTGCAATTCCCAAAGTCCAAAAATGCAAGTGTAATCTTCAGAATGTAATAGTAAAGAGCAAAATTCACTGTCACTCTAAAAGTGTATTTATTTTTTTTTGCAGAGAATAAGTAGACCCTTAGTGTGGGTTTTTTCCCCTCACTCTTTACTAACACAGTCACATACACTATGTGTGCGTGTGTACACTATGTGTGCGTGTGTGTGTGTGTGTGTGTGTGTGTGTGTGTGTGTGTGTGTGTGTGTGTGTGTGTGTGTATATATATATATATATATATATATATATATATATATATATACATACACTAATAATGAGATTGCCATATATAAGTGCAGAGAAAATATTCCAAGGTTACAATAATTTTCCCTGTAATATCATTTAAATCTTGCTGTTCAAAGGATTGCACTTAATGTCCTAAAACATACAACTGGAAACCATCTTTTCTAAATAGGCAGAAATTAGTTTGCTAATCCATACCCTCCAGGAAAAACTGGTCACATTTGTAGACTTAGTATAGCTTTCTATTTTTGGGACAGCATAAAAAATTCTTGGGGAGTGGGCATGGAAATAATTCTTAAGAAATATTATTAAAATATATTTCATAAGCCTTGACTCCATGATGTAGAGGGGTGGATCCCTTACTATAACCCGTATGACAAAGGACACAACAATGCCCTGGGTGTTTGAAGAACAGGGGATGCATGGGTGGGAAAGAGCAGCTTTACTGATTTGCTAATTTCAGGAAGGTGAGAGATGTTTCTGTCCATGACGATGGTGATGCGAAGTGATGCACATTATGTTTCTAGTTCTGTCCAGTCAGGGGATACCAAAAAATTCTCCCTTGCATTCAAGGCCTGAGTATGTGATGCTATAGGCTACTCCACTTCACTTACCCTGCACAGCTCAGAATTGTAAAGTTGCAGCTCTAGGGATAGTACTGAGGACAATAAGCAAAAAAAAATGTGCAGGCACACAGAGACAACTGCTGTTTAGCTGGGGAGCATGGATATGAGGAGAAATAAAATGTACTTCACAGAGAATGCATTTGACTGATGAAATAAGTCTGTCAGTTTGGGATTGTGAAATTTGAAGGCAGAAGTGTAACCCAGAAGATTATATATATGTTCGTAAGAAAATCAGTTCTATTATTTCCGACAATGATTTTACCCTTGCCTGCCTGATTGATGTACATGTTTTTATCACGTTTCATGTTTCCACAGCAGTGATCTCTTCTTTTGATAAAATAAACAATATTCTTTGGGTTTGCAGGCGGTTTGAAAATAAATGATGAGTGAATGACTAACAGGCACAAAGGTGCTATTTCTTTATAAAAAAAAGTATTCATAATTACTGTGGTTGAAAGACAATAATAATAATAATCATTTAAAATGTCAAACTTCTTGTAAAGTGTCATAATTGTGTTATGGCATCAACAATACTACCATCTCTGGCTGGAATAAAACTCAGTTCCCTGTTTAAACAGGAAGGGTTTAATGTATGTAGATATAATACACAAACTATTAAGAACAGTGTCAAAGTTAATTATCTGTTGGGCTATCGCATGCTGTTGTCTATTCAGCCCTATTCTCATCTTCTTCTGCCCTTTCCTCTCCCTCTTTGTCATTTTCTTTTTATGGGTTGAACCTGCATGAAAGATTTGGGGTGAGGCAGGACATTGCTATAGGCTGAAGGGTGATTACAGTGATTTAAGGAATCAGTTACAGCTGTACTCCCTCTGCAGGTAAAGGGACTTGAGTGCTAGTCGTATACACTATAGATGTATCTTGCACAGGATTACACTTCTGAGCTCATGAAAAACTAGCAGTCCCTGCTGCCATATATGACCTGTGTGCTGAGCTACAAAAAATTGTAGCACTTATTAGAAACTGTAACAGCTCTTAAAGTAATGCTGTAAATATTGTGCTGCTCCAAGGATTTATAACCTTTACTCTTTGGATAAATCATGCAACCATGTGTATTAGGAAATATACATAAAAATACCTAAAGAATTAATTGAGTCTCATTGCATACAGGCTTTATAGCTGGGTAAGACAACTGAGGCTTGGCAAAAAGTGTATAAGTGGGACATTTTTTAGTCTGTTTAATATTCACACAGATGACAGGGAATCTTCAAATTGGCACACATTAGCATCAATTCTTTTTGATAGCTATTCATTAAATCTAATGGAAATGTTTATGCATGAAACTAAATTTATGGTAAAAGTAAGGTGAACACAAGTTTCTTATAAATATACACTTGCAAATCTGAATTAAATAGTCAGATTTTATTAACGGCTAGAAATATCTTGTTTATCATTCTTAAGCTGTTTTTCCTCATTAACAATGGCATACATAATGTTTATAAATCATTGTATAAAGTATGAATACAGCAGCTAACACACTGCTAGTACAGAAGATAGTGAAGATTAATAATGCAAATAAATTATAAAGTTTTTAATGCTTCTATGAATGCATATATAGAGGAGGAGCTAGGCCATTTGAAGCCCAGGACAAGAGCCTTATTTGGTCCTCCCTCCAGGGGTAGGAAAAAATGCCTTGACAACAACTTTTCACAAAAACATAGACCAAGAGGCTCAAAAACATGTCCAAACAGGAAGTTTTATTGAAAGTTTAAGGCATTTTTCTGAGTTAATCATTTAACTGTCATGAAATGCATAATCAAATACAAAACAGCTTTAGCAATTTAAAGAAACCACACCGATATTAAAAATAAAATAGTATTTAGCACAATCCACATCTCTCTGCAGGTATAGTCTAAATGCCAAAAACAGCACAACAAATTATATTATTAATAGCTTGGTAAATATGAATTGCAACACAGAAAACCATGAACTGTGACTATGGAACAGACAGAAAAATAATGACCCAAGGGAAAGACAGCTAAAATATACATCCTCACTCTTCAAAATATGTCTGCAATGTATACTGCACAAAAAGGTTTACTGTGCATTGCAACATCATTTCTACCTGGATTTTACTTCATATTGACAGCTCCTTATCACACAATGTTTTTATAGTCAGTGCTAGTACACTGAACAGTGGATCATCTTCACACCAATGCATGGTTAACTGTCTGCTATCAGCATGCTCCAGTGGCATAGTAAGTTACTGGAACCTTATACAACAGGGATGTGCCCTACTAGACAATATAGGCTACACCTCTGAGTTCCTTATTTCAATTATAAAATGACCCCCCCCCCCCACAAACCTAACAAATAAAGATAAGATAAATGTGAAGTATAAGCAAGTAAACAACATAAATAATCAAAAATGATTGGGAAAAAATGGTCCCATGGATTACATTTTTTCGGACAGTATACGTCATACTAAGGACTCGAAAACAGCATGACAAACAGGATAAAGGAAAAAAACAACAAAGTCAGGAACTAGGACTCACCACAAAAGACTTTAATTAAAATAACTTGAATTAAAAACAAAACAAATAGGTCAAGTAAAACAGTCATACACAGTTCGATAAAGCGCTTTTCATCTAGTCAGTGACTAGAACTTCTTCAGATGCAGTTTGTAGAACAACTTCCTCTTAAATACTCATTCCTCATCCTGTTTATTAATTAGTTAATTACTCAATTAGATCCAACCACTTAATACAGTAACTACTGTTTAGTAGGCACACTAATAAATGTCTAGAAAATTATTAAATAAAATAATGTAATAATACAGTAAGCACCATACAGCAATATATGACTGTATACATATAAAACCATACTAATTTGTTGAAATATGTATATAGAAGTGAGTTAATAATGATAAGTGATAGTTTAATACTACAACGTTTACTGTATTTTCATCCTTGACAGTGTTCCTGTTAGTGTTACTGTACTCATCCTAGTTTAAAATATGTTTACACCATTTTAAAGGCTGTTTTGAGACAGCTTAAACATATGCAAACCTAGAATGGTGAAGGGTAAGCCATAGAAATTAGTGTGTGGCTATGTCTATTTAATACAATGGTTATGGGAATTACCTAAAATTGCCTTTTGGAATTTCTTTAAAGTTTCTTTAAAGGTCTGCCTTTCTCCTGACTATCAATACTGAAAGGTTGTTATTGTTAGCCAGGACGCCTAGAGTAACAAAACTACAAGTGTGTGTGGTCCTCCTAGTACCCAAATAGTCTTGTTACTAATATACTTTGAAATATGCATCTTTGAGCCTTGCAAGTCTTTGACCCACTTAGTTCTTAGGTCTTAACTGAATTAGCTCCAGATCTGTAGGGGAGATCGTGCTGTTTGTTAGGGTCCAGTGCTAGTGGACACTAGAAATTCCAACTCCAAGACTCTGCCCTATAGTTATCTTGTTAAGTTCTTCAGTCTGACAAGGCACTGAATTAAACATGTCTCATTGAGGCCTGGAAAGTGGCACGCATCCAAGCGTAATTGCCACATTAATTCCAGCCTCTCCAATAGTAGAGACCTTGGTCTTCCGCTAAAATCTTTTTTGATATGATCGGTTGCCCTGAATATAAATAAATGGGTAGGATTTGACTTGATATGGCTAGCTAATGCATTTTCCATTTTCTCCTTTCTGATGTTATATACGTCCTCATATACCCATTCCCTTAATTTATGATCCGTCTTCCCTTTATAGAAAGCGGTACATGCCTGGCATTGGGAACACAAATTTAGTCAGATACCCAGGTATGACTAGATGCGAATCATGTAACCATTGTAAGGTTATGGATATTGGCTCCATTTTTGACATCAGCGATAGACGTTACAGAACAACTTCTGGAAGATTCAACTGTAACTCCACCTATGTAGTTTACTTAGCCCAACGCCAGGCATGTACCGCTTTCTATAGAGGGAAGACGGATTGTAAATTAAGGGAACGGGTATATGAGCACGTATATAACATCAGAAAGGAGAAAATGGAAAATGCATTAGCTAGCCATATCAAGTCAAATCCTACCCATTTATTTATATTTAGGGCAACCGATCATATCAAAAAAGATTTTAAGGGTGGACCAAGGTCCCTACTATTGGAGAGACTGGAATGAATGTGGCAATTATGCTTGGATGAGTGTCTGTTTCCAGGTCTCAATGAGACATGTTCAATTCATTGCCTCCTCAGATTAAAGAACTTAACAAGATAAATATAGGGCAGAGTCTTGGAGTTGGAATTTCTAGTGTCCACTAGCATCAGACCCTAACCAACACCATGATCACCCCTACAGGTCTGGAGCTAATTCAGTTAAGACCTAAGAACTAAGTGGGCCGATGACAAGTAAAGGCTCAAAGTATATTAGTAACAGGACTATTTGGGTACTAGGAGGACCACACACACTGGCAGTTTTGTTACTCAAGGCGTTCTGGCTAACAATAACAACCTTTCAGTATTAATAGTCAGAAGAGAGGTAAACCTTTAAAGAAACTTTAAAGAAATTCCAAAAGGCAATTTTAGGTAATTCCTATTACCACTGCATTAAATAGATCTAGCCACACACTAATGTTTATGGCTTACCCTTCACCATTCTAGATTTACATATGTTTAAGCTGTCTCAAAACAGCCTTTAAAATGGTGTAAACATATTTTAAACTAGGATGAGTACAGTAACACTGACAGGAACACTGTCAGGGATGAAAATACAGTAAAAATTGTAGTATTAAACTATCACTTATTATTAACTCACTTCTATATACATATTTCAATAAATTAGTATGGTTTTATATGTATATAGTCTAGTATTGATGTATGGTGCTTACTGTATTATTACATTATTTTATTTAATAATTTTCTAGACATTTATAAGTGTGCCTACTAAACAGTAGTTGATTTATTAAGTGGCTGGATCTAATTGAGTAATTAACTAATTAGTAAATAGGGTGAGGAATGAGTATTTAAGAGGAAGTTGTTCTACACACTACATCTGAAGAAGTCCTAGTCACTGACTAGATGAAAAGCGCTTTATTGAACTGTGTATGACCGTTTAATTGACCTATTTGTTTTGTTTTTAATTCAAGTTATTTTAATTATAGTCTTTTGTGGTGAGTCCTAGTTCCTGGCTTTGTTGTTTTTTCTTTCCTTTATCCTGTTTGTCATGCCATTTTCGAGTCCATGGTTTGCAGATGGCAAGGGGAAACAATATGGACTTTCAGGACTTATTTAACCAACATGACAGCCAAAAAGAGGCTGCTAACCTCACCGTCTTCATAGGACTTCTGACACAACGTATTAATACGCTGTCAGACCATTTAGATGCAGCATTAAATGGGACGTCAATTGGATCCAAAAATCAAACAAGATTACTTCCTGCAAGAAATCTTGGTGAGTCCAACACTATCGGCTCTCTTTAATCTTTGCATTGGAACACTTTAGCTAACCAGTGTCCTGATACAATATCCAATCCTTTGGAGCTCATTGACAGTCTTGACCTGCAGGGCTGGCTCAACAATGCTCCCACATGCCACCATTATGGGAACGCCAGCTCAGGGAGTGACTTGAGACCGCAGGCAGGAAGGAATGTTAACATCATTACAGACCTAAAAGAACTGGACACTAAGCTTTTTAAAACAAAAAAACTGCAGCTAAAAATAGCCTATTTTGAGGAATGCCTAAAAGAAAAAGTAGTCCCTAAAGGACTTAAGTCATGGCAGTACCTGACCGGGTTAATTCCTGATTCTTTATTCCATAAAGAATTGATTGACCTTTTTAACAAACACGGGGCAAAACTTATGAACCTTATCATCAAACACTATCAGGTTACCGTGGATAACCTGAATAAGGAAATTACAACTTTTAACACTCGTGTTTGTGAAGATGTAGAAGTCACACATTATAAGTATAATTATAAGAGGTGTTTTACAAGCATTGACAGACATATAAAAAAGTTTCAAGTCACGAAAATCAAAAAAATTACAAAGAGACATTGCAACCTATGCAACTGGTACTACCTACCCTTCACCCCCATCTTCACAAGGTCATATTGGTATAAACCATCCAGATACCTTAACCTTTGAGATTACCAACAGAAACAGGCAACACGAGCAACCAGAACTCCCTGGCGGACTCAATGGGAAACAAATTAGACCAGTTGGACGAATTCAACCAAGTGAATGGAGCTTCTAACAGACAGTATTTTCACTAAGGGGGCACATATTTACAACAAGCCGGCCGAGAAACTCAGCAAGGGAGGAACTACCAGAAAAAAAGACAACAACAAAAGGAAAAAAGGTAATGCATATTTAGCCCCTATTTTTACTGATTTGGAAGTTAAACATCCATTTACAGATGGACATATTTACAAATTTTTGAAGGATGTTTCAGAAGTGCATAACACACATGTCATTAGCAGTGACTTTCATTCTTGTGCTAGTCCAGAAGTAAATAACACAGTTCTGAGGGGAAGGGCAGACTATTTGAATAATGCAGCCACTTCAACAGCTGAACAAACACCTGACTCTGACCTTAATAAAGACTATACTACGAGCAGGACATCTAGGTCTCAGTAGGCTATGGACATAACTGATAATTTAAATAATGTTAATAGGAACAGCAAGGAAATAACAGAACAAAGTACAGTACTAAGTGTAAAAAATGTTATTGATGGCTCACTAGCGAGAACTGATGAGTTGGAAATTATAATAAGCAACGTCAACACAAATCAAAATGTAAACCAGGACACACCTGGCTATAATCTTGTTACTAACATTAATGGTGACTTTAACATTTACAATTTTTCAAAATTTGAGGTGGATACTAAAGTCGTGGAATTACTGGCCAAAGGCCTGTCTTTTGTACCATCAAAACCTGCAGACATAGTGAACACCATCATGGACCTCAAGTTGCTCATCAAAAAATTAAACTTACAAACATTTTTTAATTCAGAACAGGGAACTATTTCAGAATTCCATTTAGCTAGCACTTTTAATCCCCCCGTAAACCATTTAATTTCTACCTTTGAAAAAAATGTGTGAAATTGATTTGAAAAGTTCATTATTTGGTAAATTAAGAAACAGGAGAAATATAGAAAGAGCAAACTTTTAATACAGTTAGACAATTACCAATAAGAACTATGAAACTGGACAAAGGGGGAGGCTTGGTCATAATGAGGAATGATTTGTATGCTAACAAAATGGCCAAACTATTAGAGACAGATACGTATGGCTTAGATAGTCTAAATGAAGTGAATACAGCTTACAAAAGAATAAAAGACTGTTTAAATGATTTATTCATTGAACAACTAGTTGATGTACCCCTCCTGAATTATCTCATTATGTTGGCACCTAGGACACCAGTACTATTCGGTGTCCCTAAAATCCATGAATCTTTAGCTGACCCACCAATGAGGCCACTTGTAGATGCCCAACAAAGTATCACCTACCCTATAGCAAAAATAGCAGACAGCATTTTAAAAAAATACTTGAAAAATGAGAGTCAGATGTGTAAGGATTCTTGGGCACTTTTATCCAAGTTAAATGAACTCCAGTATCAGGATGATTACAACGTCTTGGCGATTGATGTCAAGGAGCTGTACACTTCAATTCCACAAATAGAAGGGCTAGAATGGACTGACTTTTTCCTAAGGGGGAAAGAGGCATCTGAGTCAGAAATTAGACCAGTAAACACCTTGTTAGACCTAACTTTAACTAATAAGTATTTTTCATTTGCGGACATAGTCATGGCCCATTGGGAGAAGGAACACATTTTTAAAAGGGGAGACATAATGACATGGATTTTTTATTATATCCATTACCTGAGTGACATTTTTGTTATTTATAAAGGGAGCCTGGGCGAAGTGGTGGAATTTATAAAGTATTTGAATCAAACCATGGGGTTTTTGGAGTTTACATATACTTTCCACCAAAATGAGATTGTATATCTTGATATCGAACTAGTAAAAAATAGGAGCCTGAAGAAATTGACTTCAAACATCTATCTACATTATAATAGCTCACACCCTTTTCACTAAAAGAAGTCAGTAATAAAGGGTCAGCTAGTTTGGGCCGCAAGGATGGTGACAACCGAGAGTGACTTCATTCGTGAATGGCAGAGAATAGGTCAAATGTTCATCATAAGAGGTTACCCCGAGGAGATTGTTTGGTAAATCACACCTGAAATCCATCAAAAAAGGGAAAACAGTGTATATATATCCTCCTGTTGGGAGCCATACCACCTACAATAGCAACTTAGTCAGTAACACCAACCAGATGTTGAAGTTGTCCCCTATTAATTTTATCATGACCTTTAGTATGGATAGTAAAACAATACAAGCTATAATAAGAACAAATTGGAATTTATGCAACAACAACCCAAATCTTTGGATGAAGGTAGGGACCACCCCTTTCTTTACACTCAGGAGAGGGAGTAATCTGAAGAACTTACTTGAGAACTGGAACACAAATTTAGTCAGATACCTGGGTATGACTAGATGCGAATCATGCAACTATTATAAGGTTATGGATATTAACTCCAAGTTCAACATCAGGGATAAACGTTACAGCACAATTTCTGGAAGGTTTATCTGTAACTCCACCTATGTAGTTTACTTAGCCCAATGTCAGGCATGCACCGCTTTCTATATAGCAAAGACAGATCGTAAATTATGGGAACAGGTATATGAACACTTATATAACATCAGACAGTAGAAAATGGAAAATGCATTAGCTAGCCATATCAAGACAAATCCTACCCATTTATTTAAATTCAGGGAAAACGATCATATCAAAAAATATTTTAGTGGCGGACCAAGGTCTCTGCTATTGGAGAGACTGGAATGAATGTGGCAATTATGCTTGGATGAGTGCCACTTTCTGGGCCTCAATGAGACATGTTCAATTCAGTGCCTCCTCAGATTAAAGAACCTAACAAGATAACTATAGGGCAGAGTCTTGGAGCTGGAATTTCTAGTGTCCACTAGCATCGGACCCTAGCCAACACCACGATCTCCCCTACAGGTCTGAAGCTAATTTGGTTAAGACCTAATAACTAAGTGGGCTGATGACAAGCAAGGCTCAAAGATGCATATTTCAAGACTATTTGGGTACTAGGAGGACCGCACACACTGGTAGTTTTTTTACTCTAGGCGTCCTGGCTAACAATAACAACTTTTCAGTACTGATAGTCAGGAAAGAGGTAAACTTTTAAAGAAACTTTAAAGAAATTCCAAAAGGCAATTTTAGGTAATTTCTATAACCATTGTATTAAATAGACATGCACTAATGTCTATGGCTTACACTTCCCCATTCTAAGTTTACGTATATTTAAGCTGCCTCAAAACAGCTTTTAAAATGGTGTAAACATATTTTAAACTAGGATGAGTACAATAACACTAATCTACACATTGTCAAGGATGAAAATAGAGTAAAAATTGTAGTATTGAACTATCATTTATCGTTATTAACTCACTTCTATATACACATTTCAACAAATTAGTATGGTTTTATATGTATATAGTCAGGTATTGATGTATGGTGCTTACTGTATTATTACATTATTTTATTTAATCATTTTCTAGACATTTATAAGTGTGCCTACTAAACAGTAGTTGATTTATTAAGTGGTTGGATCTAACTGAGTAATTAACTAATTAGTAAATAGGGTGAGGAATGAGTATTTAAGAGGAAGTTGTTCTACGCACTACATCTGAAGAAGTCCAAGTCACTGACTAGACAAAAAGCACTTTATTGAATTGTGTATGACCATTTTACTTAACCTATTTGTTTTGTTTTTAATTCAAGTTATTTTAATTAAAGTCTTTTGTGAGGAGTCCTAATTCCTGGCTTTGTTATTTTTTTTCCTTTATGAGTCATACTGGGTTTATCTCATCTACACAAGGTACAGGATTTGATTCTTAACTTTGGGATGGGAAATTTATCTAGGTTGAAAGTGGCCCACAAGGGTAGATATCCTAGGACTTATCTATGAACTTATACACACACACACACACACACACACACACACACACACACACACACACACACACACACACACACACACACACACAATTATTTTGTTACTGCACAAAACAAACCATGATAGGCATTTATCCAATTCTTACACTACCCATAAATAAAGTAACAGTCTAAGTTAAAATTAGCTTCATTTTAATTAAAACACTCATTTTATAAAAGCCCATATCAAATTTAATAACTATTTTTATACTTCATTGCATACACCTGTCCTATTTTATGGTATTTGTCAGCTGCTTAAACACTAAAAGGAAAAAGGTTTTCAAAGCCCAACACCAATCTCTGGCTCAGACATACTGTATAATGCTTTGGGAAGCACAGTTTGTTATTCTGCAAGTCTGCAGTAACCATGATTATTTCAAGGTACTCTAATGGAGACCTCAAGAAGCCTGTTAAAAGTACAGAGTACAGTGAGGCCTCATTTTTATTTGATTTTTTTCTCATGAGTTCACATGGGCAACAGACATACTTTCAGAGGTTTAAGCAACATGTCCTAAATATTTAGCCCTGGCCCCTGACCATACCTCTCATCTGTCCAGATTTTTGTAAATGTCCAGATTTTCACCTCACAAAATTTGTGGCTTTCTGGCAAATCAGGAGTATTGGACTCATTAAATAATGGCATAGATGTATGTTTCAGACTTCATTTCCTTCAGAAAATGCATACTGATACAACTTCTGCTATTCTAATAACTTTCTAAGTTTAAACTTTATAAGAGCAATATCTACAACATGTCTCTGCTTTTTTTGGCCTTTGACTCCTTTATTTCCTGCTTTGTCCAGATTTTTTGGGTGAAGAGGTTGAGAGATATGCCCCCTGACACTGCCTTCATTAGAGATAGAGACCTATATTAGTTTTTTTTTCAGTGATCAAGAAGATACTAGCAATACACATTTGGAGGGTGTAAGAGGCTCGCCTGCACATTGGGGATGCAAGGGAGCCTATTCCCCCTGCATAACATTTAAATTTCCAGGTGCCTGATCATCAGGGTGTTTCATCTTCAATGAGTCATAGTGGAAATATTTACTATATCCTTATTTTAAAATCAAGACGAATATACATTAAAATTATGTTTGACTTTGCTGCATTGCTGCTTATCAATAAGTGTAGCTGCATTGTTTGCTTTCTTTCTCTAAATGTTGTGGCAATCCATTCTATAGTCTGTCCATTTATGCACAAGCATTTAACTGACATCAAAATGAAACATTTTCCTCCATGACCACTTCATCAGTCTGTGGAATTATTCACAAGCACTAAAATGAAAAAAACACCCCTATGCCCCCTTTCACAGTCTGTCTAAATATGCCAAAGCACCAAAATGAAACATTTCTCTCAACAACCTCTTCAGCAGTCTGTCCAAATATGTACAATCTTCAATGAGTCATAGTGGAAATATTTACTATATCCTTGTTTTAAAATCAAGAAGAATATACATTAAACTTGTCTGACTTTGCTGCATTGCTGCCTATCAAGAAGTGCAGCTGCATTGTTTGCTTTCTTTCTCTAAATGTTATGGCAATCCAATCTGTAGTCTGTCCATTTATGCACAAGCATTCAACTGACATCAAAATGAAACATTTCTCCCCATGACCCCCCTCAGCAGCTTGTTCAATTATGTAAGCACTAAAATGAAAAAAACACCCCCATGTCCCCTTTTACAGTCTGTCTAAATATGCCAAAGCACCAAAATGAAACAATTCCCTCCACAACCCCTTCAGCTGTCTGTCCAAATATGTACAAGCACCAAAACAAAACATTTCCACCAATGACCCCTTCAGCAATCTGTCCAACTATGCATAAATGCCAACATGAAACATTTCCCCTTAATGACCCCTTCAGCAGCCTGTCCAAGTATGCACAAGCACCAAAATTAAACATTTCTCTCCACCAACCCCCTTCAGCATTCTGCCTGAGTATGGCAAAGACAAAAATTTTACTTTCCCCCATGATCCCTTCAGCAGTCTGTCCAAGTATGCACAAGACCCAAAATGAAACATTCCCCCCAAAACACTTTCAGCAGTCTGTCCATATGCACACGCACCAATGACCCCTTCAGCAGTTGCACCAGAATGAAACATTTTCCCCCAAGATCTGTGAGAGCATGCACAACCATCAAAATAAAATATTTTACTTAAACAACCCCTTCAGAAGTATGTGCACATATGCACAAACACCAAAATGAACCATTCTCCCCAACAACTCCTTCAACAGTCTGTCCAAGTATGTGCAAGCAAAAAAAAATGGAACATCTCCCCTAAATGACCATTTCATCAGTTTGTCCAAGTATGCACAAGCATGAAATTGAAACAGTTCCCTCCAGTGATGCCTCAGCAGTCTGCCCAGGTATGCTCAAGCATGAAAATAAAGCTTTTTCCCTCAATGATTCCTTCAGCAGTCTGTCCAAGTATGCCCAAGCACCAAAATGAAACATTTCCCCAAACCCCCTTTCAGCAGTCTGTCCAATTATGAGCAAGCAATAAAATGAAACATTTCCCTCACTGACTCCTTCAGCAGTCTGTCCAAGTATGCACAAGCAGAAAAATTAAACATTCCCCCCAATGACCTCTTCAGCAGTCTGTCCAAGTGAGAGGTGGAAACAACTTGTTCACCAGTCTAAGTATGCACAATCTCCCAAATGAAGCAGTTATCCCCAACAAATGCTTCAGCAGTCTGTCCAAGTATGCACAAACACCATAATAAAACATTTCCCCCAACAACCACTTCAGTAGTCTGTCCAAGAAGACAAAGGCACCAGACTGAAACATTTCTCCCAATGACCATTTTAGCAGTCTGTCCAACTATGTGCAAGCACAAAAATGAAACATTTCCCTCCAATGATCCCTTCAACAGTATTTTCAAGTATATACAAACAACAAAATGAAATATTGCCACCCAATGATGCCTTCAACAGTCTGGCCAAATATGCACAAGCACCACAATGAAACATTCCTCATGACACCTTCAGTAGTCTGCCCAAGTATGCACAAGCATCTAAATTAAACATTCCCCCATTGACCCCTTCGACAGTCTGTCTATGCATGTATGCATAAGCACCAAAATGATCTTGTAAGTAACACTACTTACTTCAGGGACTTATTGTTTTTTTTTCCCTGAGTACCAAATGTACCCACATCAAGGGATTTAATTGAAAAAAATAGTACATCCCTCAGCTCACTATGGGTGCCAGCAGTATAGTCCAATACATTGCCTTTCTTGTACTGTGGCACCACCACATAGGATATCTCTGGAGCAAGTGACTCTTGTCCCATTTGATTTGTGGATGTGTAGCATTTCCATTAGGGTAGGGTCAGAGATTGTTCTGCAGACCAGGCACAGGTAGTCTCTCAGCAGCTGGTTGGATACAAAGTACAGTGGCAGAGCTTTCAGTCTTTCCATATAGGTCATGTTTTGGAGTCCCCAAATGATCTTGGTCAGAAAACTCTGTGGTCTCTCCAGCTGCTGCAGGTGTTTGTTGAGGTACATGCAAAAGGGAGTTTTGTACTCTATTAGTGGTCTGATAAGGGTGGAGTCCAAAAGGGTTATAACATCCTCGGTCTTGGATGCAATGCCCTTACCTATAAGGTGTGCAATGTAAAGCCTTTTACATTGCACACCTTACTTATAAGGTGTGCAATGTAAAAGGCTTTCCTTACAACTGTGGACATATGGTGATCAAAGTTTAGACTGTTATCAACTTATTCCCAAGTTATGCACCACTGGGGTCAAGCTTAGGGGGGTGCTGCCTATACTGTAATTACCAGGCGATATGTCTTTGCCAAAGGGGACAATGATGCAATTTTTTGTGTTTAGTTTTAGACCATGGCTTTGGGACCAATTATTTGTCTGTGCTAACCCCTCTCATAATATGCTAATATCTTTAGGGGACTCAGTGATTGATCCCAGTTTGCAGTCATCTACGAACTTGGTAAGCCACAGACTGTCCACTTTCACTAGGACTTCAGAGAAGTAGATTCTAAACAGTAGAGGGCCCAGCACAGAACCTTGTGGTACCCCACTGGTAGCTGTTCTACTGGTGGAATCCCCAACATTGAGAGTATGGGTTCTGTAGGTGAGCCAGTTGGCATCCCAACCCATCTGGTGACATATGAGTTAATCCCCAGCTGGGAGAGTTTCTCAATGATACCTGAGTGGGAGATTGTGTCAAAAGCCTTGGCTAAGTTAAGTGATATGTAATGCCTTACCTTTGTCAAGGGCTTTGATGACATACTCGAAGAAGTCTACCAGGTTTAGTAAGCATGATCTACCCTTAATAAAACAAAACTGGGTCAGTTGAGAGTTTAAAGGTTCCCTATGTCCATGTTGATAAGGTACATGAGGATTCTTTTCATGGTCTTACAGATAAGACCAGTTAGGCTTATAGGTCTATACTTCCAAGGGTGAATTGATGGACCTCCTTTGTGCAAGGGGATTACAGTTCCTGTTCTCCACTGTGCTGGAACAAAGCCAGTGCTCAGCCTATGGTTAAAGACAGTGCCAAGTAAATCCACTAGGTCGTGTTTTAGGTTGTTCAGTAAGTAGCTTGGTATGTTATCTGGTCCCACAGAGGCCACGTTTTTGGCCTTGGACAGTGAGGATATGACCTGCTCATTGGAGATGCTGGGGAGAGAACAGGTGTCAAGTATTCTTCGGTGTATGGCTGGTGGGGACAGGGGAGTGAAGTTTGTGCCAAATCTGTCAGATAACAGGTTGTAAATTTCCTCAGGGTCCATGTGAGTGGACTGTCCACTGTGAGCTTGGGACATAGCTGGGTATTCCATTTTAGATTTTGGATGCAGTTAAAGAATGCCTTATGATTGTCTTAGGGATGCTAATTTAGATTGATAACTAGCTTTAGAGGAATTTACCAGATATCTGATTTGCTTGTTCAGGTTGTGGAGGGTATTTTTTCTCTGTTGACTAAGTTCCCTCTTATTCTTAGATGACAATTTCTTCCCTTTGTTATATAACCTGGTTATACATGAGGTCCAGCAGAGTGGCTTGTCTTTATGGGAAGACTTGGTTTTCATTCTGCTAGGTACAGCAAAGTCAATCCAGTTTATTAAGTGGTTATACAGGGCATTTGTTTACTCCTCTGCATAGGAGTCACGGTTGGCTGTGTTAGCAGGGGGTTTGAAACTTTTCAAATCATCACATAATAGGTTATAGTTTGCTTTGGAGAAGCTTCTCATTTGTATTGTTCCTGTGGAGGTGTCAGGTCTGATCATTACTTCAAATGAGACAGATATATGGTCTGACCTTACTAGGGAAGGCAGAACATAGGGTAGTGCAGTGACCCCCCCCCCCCCTTATTGCTGAGTACTAAGTCTGGAACATTTGAGCCTCTTGTAGAGGTACAGAATAAATGTTCCATAGCATTTGTATAAACAAAGTCCAGGAACCTTAGGAAGATTGAACTTGTGCTTGTGTACATTAATTAATAGAATATATGAGGGATGGGAGGGAAAAATGAAAGTGAGAGGGTTTCTCTCTGATAAGTTGTGTCTGAACAGAGGAACCTGGCAGGGGTGCCCTCTTCCCCTTTGTTATTTGCATTATATTTAGAATCATCTTAGTGTTGTGGAACATTCTGTGACAGTTCCATTTTTTTAGGATATAAAATTAACAAAGATAAAACAAAGGCTATGGCAGTAAAATATGTATCCACACATGAACTGGTTCAGCACTAATCATATTTATGGGGACATGATAGTAGGAGTATTGGTTAAGAAGGATTGTGTTATGGCAGTTAAGGGTAAATAAAACATAATACAAAAACTGAGAAACTGGAACTCTTGTTTGTCTATATGGATAGCAAGATGCAAGCAGTAAAAATGTTTTTAGTCCCTTTAGTTTTATATACAGGTCAACCATATTTACATCAACCAAAGGAGAAGCTGTGGATAATAATTAATCAAAAGTTAAATGATTTTATCTGGGAGGAGTAGAGGGCAAGAACCAAGATGGATAAGTTGATCATTCCAATAGAACAAGTTGGTTTAGGATTACCTGATTTGAAGGGATATTTTAGAGTTACATATTTAAAGCTCTCATACATAACATTAGCAGAAAGCTATAATTCTAGTGGAAGGGGGTGATGATGATGAAGCAGTAGGTAAATTTAAGAAATAAGGAGGGGCTGGGATTTTGGATGCAGATCCTTAAGAATAACAACAGTCATACAGTATATTATTAAGGGTTGTAATGGAAAGATGATAAGTCAGCAAGCAAAGGAGAGTAGTATTGCTGGAACGGAATTCATCCTCAAGTCTTGGTGAGTACCTTCATGAGATGGACCCATGTTTTCACAAAATCTCACCAAGACAACATGGATATATAGACTGCATTTTATATATCATATATCATGGACAGAAGCAGGTTAAAAATAAAAAAAGATAGCTGGGTGCATATGACCCAGGATAAAAAAGGTGCCCAATCCTGGTAGGTGCACTGGTACCATGACTGGAAAAAAATGACAGTATAGAATACTCAAGACTCAGAAACATTCATACAATGGGGCTAGGCCATGCCCAGGGGGACTGTAGAAGGAAGTAGCAGTCCACAAAAATCACAAAAATTGATAGGCCAAAAAAGAGCATAAAGATGACAGTGTGGACTATTGAGGACAAGAAAGAAATGATGTATTGTTACTATTATGCAAGAAGCTAGAATTTCCAGACAGAAGATATACAATAACATTAAGAGAGAAATTAGAGGAAAAAAAAAATACTTCCACAAGAAAAACTGTCAGAAGCTACAAATAAAATTTTGTGTTAATTAATACAACAGATTTATTTAAAAAAAAAACATTATATAGACCAAGAAACCTTGAGCGATTTGGAAAAAGAAGTGACTGAGGAAGTGTGAAAATGCAAAGAACAAAATCTAGAAACATTTGAAAGGTATGAAAAAGAAATATGGACATGGGAATGAAAGAGATATATGAGATGGTGTAATATTTATGCAAAGGAGAAAGCCAGATTAATCAACACAAAAAGGCAGTTCCAAAGATATTCAAAGAGAAATATAGGCAAGGCATCCATATATGGAAAATATCACAATAAAAAAATTATGATCACAAAGAGGGAAAGTAGAACAGAAGATTAGCAAAATAGAATTAAAAAAAAAATAAAAGTTGAAGTTTTGAAATACTTGTGAAGTGAAGGATTTAGTGTAGAAAGTCTAACACAGGTTATATGACAGCATGATGGAACAATGAGTCCCCAAAGCAAGGAGAATCAGAAGGAGCAGGACACATCTGAAGAAGAAATATGGAGATGGGAAAGAAAAAGAGATTTAATATTGTGCAATATCTATGCAAAGGAGAAAGCAAAATGAATTCATACAAAAAGACAGCACCAGAGATATTTGAAGAGAAATACAGGCAAAGGCATCCAGACATGGAACATTTTACAATACAAAAAATAAGAAAATAAAGAGGAAAAGTAGAAAAGAAGATTAGCAATGGAGAAGTTAATGAAACAGAAACTGAGGTTATGCATTACTTGTGAAGTGAAGGATTTAGTGTAGAAAATCTAACTCAGATAACATCACAGCAGGATTGACCAATGGATTCCCCATATTAAGGAGACACCAGTGGAGCAGGAAACATAGGATCCATTGCCATATGAGTATACTTTGGAGCTTTCCATAGGAAACCAATACAAATGTTCAGCTGGAGTTGCATAGCAAGGGAAGGAACATGAAACTGTGATGACTCTAATGCAGTCAATGTTGTAGAGTGATAGGCCAGTGAGTTCCAATATAAAAAGAGCAATGGATGACACAAGATGAAACCGAAGAGAATGTGGCACAGGAAGATGCTCTGGAACTTTCCTATAGAATGCCCACAGGAAAAGGAGAATAAAGAATGTGCCCTCTGTTTAGAAAAAATTAATCTAAGAGAAGACTTGCTTAATTTAATAGAGATGGCCAGACATATTAAGATCACTGAAAGAAATAGACTCTGGAAAGTCAATAAAAGCCAAAAAGTTGGACATTTGATAATACAAATGAACACAGTAATTAGGACTATCCATAGAGACTCATGTGATATAACTGAAGTGAATAGGATATACTACTGTGCACCTGAATTAATAGATAAAATCTTACCATAGAAACACAGGGTAGTAAGAGAAACGAAGGGGAGAAATCAAATGCCATCATGGAAGTATCGAATAGGGAAAACTATAAGGTGATTAAGACAAGAAGTGCCACTGTTAGAAGAGTATAGAAAAGGGAACAGATCAACAAAAATATGCAGAAAGATAGATGTGATAAAAACAATGCACAGTACCAGAACAGATCAGAATCTACTATGCACTATCACAAATAATAAACCAAAAATATCAGCACAGGCAGAAAAACTTAGAGGATATGCAAATAAATATAAAGGAAAAGTACAAAATAAGCAATTTATTGATGACCCCAAAAAGTTTTAGAGAATTGGGAAACAAGGGAAAAGGAATTAAAATACCACCAAAAAAAAAAGAAGAAATAGATACATTTTGGAGAAATATCTATGAAGATCCTGTGGAACATAAAAAAGATGCTAAATGGATAGAAGAAGTAAAAGAAAGAATAAAAACTTTAAATGCAATGTTATGAAATGGGATGATATAACAGCCAGAGAGATTGAAACAAAGTAAAGAAAAGCTCCTAATTTGACAACCCCAGCCCAGATGCAGTATCTAATCTCTGGCTGCAAGTTATTAACATGTTTACATGAAGATTTAGCCATAAGAAAGAACTATTTATATGAGCACACTGAACAGACACCAGCCTGGTTAACAACAGGAAAAACAGTACTCTTATGTAAGAGCGACCTGCAAACTATCCTAAAAACTATAGACCAATAACTTACCTTCCTACGACATATAAGCTATACACTGGAATTGATGCTGACAGAGTTTATAGCCATTTAGAGGAAAACTCAGTCATGGCAATAGTACAATTGGGTAATAAAAGAAAGTGATATGGAACAAAGGATCATTTGTTGTTAAATAAAGTCATAATGGAGGACTGTAAAAGTGGAAGAATTTAAGTATGGCATGGATAGACTACAAAAAAGCATTTGACAGTGTCCCACATTCATGAAAAAAAGAGTGCTTAAATGTATAAGATACACCCTACAACTTATCAATTACATTATAGTGACCATGAAACAGTAGCAAAACACTTTGCAGTTAAGTCATGATAAAGGACAAATTATTATTCCAGGGATAAAAATTCAAAGGTGGATATTCCAGGGTGACTCTTTGTCACCGCTGTTCTTTTGTCTTGCCCTTAACCTATTAAGCTGTCTACTTAACAGATTAAGTTTAGGTCATGGCTACAATTAGCTCCCAGAAAACAACAAAGTGTAAAGATCTCTTCTTTTTGTAGATGATTTTAAATTGTATAGTTTATCAGGTAATGAACTGAAAGCACAAGTGCAAATGGCCAAAACATTTTCAGATGATGTAAGAATGTCATTTGGTCTTGATAAATGTGCAAAACCAATCTTTAAAGCAGGAAAGCTGCAGCACCAAGAAAACATCAGTTTGGGACAGGAATGTGATATAAAAAAACTTAATCAAGAGGGAGTGTATAAATATCTGGGAATTTATGAAGGATCAACACTAAAACATCAACAAATGTGAATAAAACCTGCTAAGGAATATTTTAGAAGACTTAAATTAATACTGAAAACAGCATTGATATCTAGGAATGAATTTCAAGCTATAAACCAATTTGCTCTTCCTGTTCTAGCTTACAGTTTTGGAGTGACTGACTGGCTACAGAAGGTGTTGAATAGGTTGGACAGGAAAACTAGAAGGATGTTTCATGCTCATCAAATGATTTATAAAAATCAGTGCATACCAAGACTATATATTCCCCATTCTAAAGGAGGTACTGGCCTCCTTAACATTGATTACATGTATAGATCCGCAGTTGTGGGACTGCATACATACCTGCTGACCTCACATGGAGAATAAGTCTAAGAGATCATCTCTGCTTAGTTTAGCAGGAGCATATCAAGCAGGAATGGAAATTAAACCAGAAGCAGATAAAAATCAGGCAGCAACTGAATGTCCCAAATAACAAAAGAAAGAATATAAGCTGCAGGATCAGATGAAAAGGCAAGAAATGTGGAAAATACATAAATATAGTTGCAAGTGTAAAAAATCCTTGTCTGTTTAACCCACTTTTTCAATGGACTTTGTAAACCAATGTGTACATAGTCCACTGTTTTGGGCCGCCAATTTTAACCTTTTGTCATTTGGTTTAAACTCATCTCTCCTTAACCATTCCTGAATTTGATCCTGATCATGTTGAGGGGAGAGGTGCACTGAAGCTATTTATACCATCCCATAAGAGGTTATAATCTGCTTTGGAAAAATGTTTTAGTTTTGTTGCTGCTAGGAGGTCAGGTATGATAGTTAGTTTGAATGAGACTGATTTGTGGTCATATCTCACCAGGGAAGACCTCACAGTAGGGGTGCTACAGTGGTCCCTCATAGTGGTAAGAACCAGATCCAGGATGTTGGCACCCCTTGTGGGAGTGTCAACCAGCTGGTCCAGGGCATTGGAGTTAATGAAGTTGAGGAAGATTTGGGCAAGTGAGTCTGAGCACAAGTAATTTACCCAGTCAGTGGATGGGTAGTTAAAGTCACCCACAACCATGGTGCTCAGATGTATCTTGATAGACTAAAGTAGATCCAAATAGGCAAAGTGGATGTCCTGATTCATGGTGGGGGTCCTATAGCTGGTAATGACTTGAATAGGTGTCCTACCAACAGTTAATTAGACCAGAAGTATCTCCAGGGAATCATACTCTTTAACCAATCTGGAGGTGTATTTATCTTTAATGAATATTGATACACTGCCTCCGTTAGTTTTCACAACTTCAGATTGTGGTCTGAATGTGTGGAAGTTGGTGTAAGCTGTTATGGCTGGGGTGCTCTCCACAGCCTTGAACCAGGTCTTCGTGACTGCACAAATGTCTGCGTCTTTCAAGGTGAGGACTGCTTCCAGTGAGCACAGTTTCATGTTAAGACTCCTAGCATCTAGCAGCATACCCTTGTGGTTGTTTTTAGATGGAGTTTCTGCATCGGAAATTTTGTCTTTGATACACTGTCTAAAAAAGGCATTGTTGGGGTGGCAGGAGCCTTAGCCAGTAGCTGAAATCTCAGGGCTGACAGATGAAGACCATCTCTGGTAAAGCATTGAGGTCTGTCAATCATGTCTTCCCAGGCTGACAAATACTGTATCCCCTTAGAATGACACTAGAAACTGAGCCAATTATTGAAGTCAATCATTTTCTCTTTGTACTGGCACATTATCCAAGGTGAAGGTAAAATGCTGCTTAAGGCTGGGGACATACCTACCTGAGAAACATAGCCTGAGAGCTCAGTCATATTTGTGTTCATATAGTCAAGAGAGGTATATCTCAAGTTGTTCACACCAACATGGACTATGATGGAGTCATAACAGTGCTTGTTTTTGAGAGACTTGAGTGCATGTCTGATATGGCAGATCCTGCTGGTGAGAGGGACAGCTGTGTGTCTCACGATGGAATCAAATATGACTAATATGTTTGGTTTTGTGTTTTGCCTTAAGGGCTTGACAGGTGAGACACTGGTGCATGAGCTGTTATGTGCATTGTGTTCTGCAGAGGATGTACTATGTGTAGCATGCCTGTGTTTGTGTTTGGGAAGTCTCTGGTGTTTATGCATGTTTCTGAATTTCAGAATTTCTGCATATGTAGGTATGCATGATGTGGGTTTGGATAGAGTAGGAGGTGAGATGTGCATTTTGACAACCCGCTCATTGTCATATGTACTGACTGGTATGTGAGAGAGCATGGATTCAAGGTTTTTAACATAGTTTCATTTCTCACATATTGAGTTAATTTGGACTAGGAATAGAAGGTTGTCTGTGAACATGAAACAGTTGGTGTACTGCCTTAAGGATGCCCATGTCAACCAAGCTGGCTGGAGAAACTGTGGGAAATTCTCCAGCCTTAGTGTTAGCTAAATTTATATGGGTAGGAATAGAGTTCACACATAGGAATGGCTAGTAGGTGAGAGGTGTGTTGATACCTCTGAGACTAGGTTTAGTGTTCCATCTGACAGTAGAGCAGGGCCACAAAAAACATCTGGAGGACCACAAGCAAAGTGCTAATTGAAAATTTAACAAGCAAAATGTTTGCATCTATAACCACCAATGGTAACCACCACTACACAGCAGTTCACAATGATGCACTACACACAAACAAGCACAAACACAGGGCTTTATTTAATAAAACAAGAAATAACCCTTTCACTCAAGCTAGCCAATAAGAATGCTCTCTCTGAGCTCTAGTCCAATCATCCTCAATTAGATGTGACCCAGACAGCACTCTTCACCCACAGGGGTGCAGAAGGCATTTCACGAACAAAGATGGCTTGACCCAGGAACAGCAAACCTGGAACTGGGCTGTGCTATAGCTGAACTTGTACAGTATACAGTAAAATGTGACAAAAACAGTTAAGACAATTCAAACAGATAGTAGAATGCAAATACAAATTAAAAGTGCAATGTTGTTGTTTGTCTTTTGGCTTTTCCTGGTTAGGGGTCGCCACAGTGGAACTCTGGTCCGCTAATGATTGGCAGTTGATTTTTATGGTGTCGAGTTGCTAGCCTGACACCCAACATTCAACGAAGGCACATCCATTCAACGCATGTCTTTTGAATGCCCTCTCGACCGAGGAGAGGACATGCAGATTCCACACAGAAGGCACTCCCAACCCAAGCCAAGAATCGAACGGAAGAACCTCTTGCTGTAAGGCAACAACGCCACCGCTGTGCCACCACGGCAGTGAACAAATTAAAAGTGCAATATAAGAGCAACTTATAGTTAGTTGGAAAAATGGATGCCTCAGATCTTTCAGTATCGCATTGAAGAGCTGGTTTTAGAACTCAAGTGATACCAAACAGTCTAGATTCAGCAAGTCTGAATCTAGCTTATGCTATAAAATGCAAAAGTACTAGAAATTCAAAGTGCATAAAATCACAGTCACAGCAGCAAAAAATAGTTAAAATAAAGTAGCAAATCACCAGCATTTCCCGCCTTAGAAGGGTGTAGGCCACACTCTCCCACCACAAGAGTCTAGACCACAAACCCTCCTAATGTAAAACAACTGGTTTTGGAGGCCAAGTGCTTAAGCCAGAAATAAGACATTTCAGAATAACAGATGCAATAGACCTTCAACCAGCAGTTTCCAGCTTAGAAGGGTGTAGGCTATCCTCTCCTTCTACGAGAGTCTAGAAAACATCCTTTTCCTAATGTAAAATAACTGGTTTGGAGCTCAAGTGCTTAAATCAGAACAAAGACACTTAGAACAACAGGCACAAATTCCCAGCTCAGAAGGGCAGATGCTACCATTTCCTTCCACAAGAGTACAGACCACAAACCTTCTTAATATAAAATAACTGGCCTGAAACCCAAGTCCTTAAACCAAAACTAAGAGGCTTAGAATAACAATTTCAATTTAATCACATTACTAACAAGCAATAATAAATGCAGCAGAATAAATGCAATTGAACACTTTTAAGAACAAGCAGCAAAAGAAAACTAAAGTAGAAAAAGACACAAATACAGTAAAAGCAGCTGAATAAAGTTTATTTTTTTTCTAGTTAGCTTTTTATAGAAAGGGAGGAAACAGAAGATAATTCAAGGTTAAGAAACTAAGGGGGTGGACCTTCCCAAAATATCTCAGTGTACTCAGTACAGTGAGCTGATGATATGTGACTGGGAGGAGTGTCCAATATCAAATTTATAATAGAGGTGGGCAACTCAAAAGCCAAGTTTTAAGAATACAACAATAGTTGGGCTGGTGGGTAGGAAAAATAAAATGGAGAGAGAGATTAGAAAAGAAGTAAGGATTCCTGCAATATAGAAGAATCCTTGAAAATTAGTTCACTAACTGAGAGATGTTCACAACACACACACAAACTTTGCAAAACTTAAAAATATTTTGGCAAACTTGGAAGAGCTTTTGCAGAATAGTGTTAAAACAACAACCAAAGAACAGTACACTAACAATCAGATGGAGTTTCTTTAACAAGTGCAGCCTTAAAAAAAGTGATAAATTCAACAAAATAAATAAATGCAGCACTGAATTGTTAAATATTACTGAAACAGTTAGAGGAAGTGCAAAAAATATATGTCAGGGATTAACATGGCAATTACACACTGGTAAGGGATAGCATGTCAGTGACAATTTTATCCTACAAAGGGATAGTGACACCACAATATTTGCATGAATTGAGGCTCCTCTGCTGGATTGTTGCAGAAAAACTTGGGGTCTTTCATGGCAAGAATGGTATGTAATTGATGGAGACTAGTGGTGAGGTGTCCGGCCATTGGAAGCTAAGTGATGTCACCACAAGCAATGAAGAGTGATTGTGTTGTACACTTCCAGATGCAGGTGAAGACTGTGTTTCCTGCAATAGCCTCCCTAATGTGGCTGCCTGAGGATGTAAGCCATCTCTTCTTTAGACAACAATGCCAGTGTGGGCAGTGTTGGTGGCAATGGCAATCCTCCTCATAAAGGTGCAGGTGGAAGTGATGTCTGCTACCACAGACATCATAAGACAAATCAGTATTATGTCTCTGGACTCCTTGTTCTCACAGAGCTGCTCTTTGAACTTGGCGACATCCTTACAAATCCTGTGCAGCACAAAAATGAGCTCCCTGCTAGATGATAGTACAGAACATCTTCTGATTGATTCTAAGGGACATCCACACGTAAGTCGGCACCTATGACATGTAACAACATTGAGCATCCCTGCAAGGCTACAAAATGGAGAGTGCACCTGTATCACATTCAGCGTGTTCATTTATTACCTCAGTTATAGGGGGATTATCTCTGGTGCTTGGGCAGTGACCATTCAAATTGTACAACCACAGATTCATCAGTGGGTGGGGCTGAATCTTCACCTTATAATGTGAACTGATACCCATCTGTGAGAAACCAGAGGTACTACAGTGCCATCTGATTGTGACATAGGTAGGTATCTATCCTTCATCATCATCATTATCATCATCTCCATCTCTTACATAGATGCCAACATCAGCCTGATGCCTTTCCTCACACTATACAGGATTCACCAGAGCAATGCTAATCCTTTGAATAGACGGAGTGAGCATAACTACTTGTGCCACAACTATCTGTGATATTACACTAATAATCTCCATGCAGGATGTACGGCACAATCACAACCTACTACTGCTGTCAGACTGATTTAGCAGGACATCCAATGTTCTTATAAAAAATATGAACAAGATATGCTGCCCCCCTCACCACCTTAGTAATGTATGCTAACCCTAACCCTAGTGTTATTTGGGCACAGGAGAATAACATGTTGATAAATACACCAAAACTAAACATATGAGAAGTGGGAGACATAAACTGAAAGCTGAATATTTAATACAGCAAACAGTGATTCAAACTGTAGATTCATTTAAGGACCTGGGTATATGGGTAAATCCAATTTTGAGCTTTTCAAATCATATCAACCAATTGGTTACTGATAGTTATAGAAGTATACGTTGTGTAAAAAGTTTTATAAAGTCTAGGAAATCAGAAATTATGAAGTCATTGTTTATTAGCTACAGTAGACCCAAACTTGAGTATGGAATAACAAAATGGAAACTTTATAAGAAAACTAGCATGACTAAACTGGAAAGAGTACAGCAGGCACATACTAAGGGCATCCATGGATGAGAAAAGTTAAGTTATTGTGAAAGACGAAAATATCTGAACTTGTACAGTATCTCATATGGATATTTACAAGGAGATGTTACTCAGGCATTTAGAGAGAGACAACTACTTCTGGGAATGTTTGGGGTTATCAAAAAGTATTAGAGAATCTTCAGTCAACCTATGTAGAAGATTCTATAGGAATGAGAAGTGTACTAACTGGTTCTCTGATAGAATAGCTGATGCATGGAACAGACTACCACATTACATTAAAGTAAGTACTAGTGTAAATATTTTTAAGAACAGCCTGCACACTTATTAAGGGAACAACTGTTTTTGTGTATTGGCAGGCTAGAAAGGCATTAATGCCCAGGCTTGAAATATTTGTATGTATGTATCTATATATGTAAACCCTCACCTATTCCCAACCGTAATCCTTCTTCTCACATACATGTATAAATGCTCTCACCCACTCCAATCCCGCTCATCTTTCTTGATGGAACATTCCCTTGACATTAAGATCACTTGGCTATTCATACATTTGATATTAAGCATAACCCCTAGCACTTTTTTGACCAAACAAATGTTCGCAAAATGCAGGGAACTCATATCTATCTATCTATCTGTCTGTCTGTCTATCTATCTATCTATCTATCTATCTATCTATCTATCTATCTATCTCTCCCTCTCTCTCTCTATATATATATATATATATATATATATATATATATATATATATATATATATATATATATATATATATATAGATATTTCAGCATGCACCTCAACCAGATCTCTCCACTGTTCAGATTTACCTCCTATTTTTGGTCTGTTCCTCATAAAATTTGTGATTTTTCTGGCAAATTATTGAGGAATGAAGCCCCAAACAATGGCAGTCATTTGAGTTTCAGACTTCATACACTTCAGAAATGTATGCCAATAGAAAAACTGTTAGTCTAACAACTTTCTAAATTTACAAGAGTGATATTTAAACATTGACCCTACTTTTGAGCCTTTGACCCTCACTGTTTTTGGCTTTGTTTAATTTTTCTTGAGTTTAGAGGTTGAAAGGTATAACTTCAATCATGGCACTACCTAGCTGATGTTATAGCTGAGGAGCTTGAGGTGATGAGGCTAGGAATTGCTTGCTGGAGGGAGAAAGCCTGACCCCTCACTGGCAGGTGGCCTATCACAATTGCCAAGGTGGCCTAACGTCAACTAGACCAGGTGCTGGAGGCTGTGGTTGAAACAGCAGTAGACAGGAATATGGCTGAGATGAAGATAATCCTAAAGTAGACAGCACATTTGCTCAACCATGCATTCCTGACAATCATGCCAACAGGGGAGTGTGTGGACCATACCATTCTGATCAACTTGCTCAACCATGTGTGGATAAATCACAGTAATTTCCATCTTAGCTAGGATTTGTTGATGACATACTGCTAGTATTTATATACCATCCTATACACTGTCTGATGCAGCCCCTTTTTCGTATGTGATGTCCCATACTATATGCATTGTCCAGTTTATCCCATCACCATTGATTCACCCTTTCTGTTTATGTCTGGCCCATATTTCCCTACCGTAGTATATGTATATCTACCCTATTTATGCTCTTCTACTCAACTCTGTCTGCCCCTGCAGAATCTCCTACACCATTTACTACCCATCTTTTTATTGCATCTTTCACCGTCTTCCCTTATATCTGTATAAAGAAAAAAATGGGACCTTATTCCTACCCCCTAAAATATATTATCACTCCCCAATCCTGCACACCCCTCTGTTCTGCCCTTCTGCTACTTGCCTTCCCATTTTCCTACTTTCCTGTATACAGCTTTCTTTCCCTTTTAAGCATCTGATAGGTGGTCACATATACAGACAGAAGAATACTACAACTGCAAGTACTGCATGGCTAAATTGCTTAATGCGCCACTTTATGCTATCCTGCTGGGAGACAAATATGGTACTGCCAATCTCTGTTTTTACTGACTTATACTAAGCCGCAGAGGACAACAAAGTAACATTTTTTTTGTTCTCACAAGATTCTTGCAATGGTTTTCATGGCTGGCTTAAGGATTTCATCTTACATTTCTTTGTACCACTGTCACTGCAAGGAAGTGTCTACTTG
This sequence comes from Protopterus annectens, assembly GCF_019279795.1. Classification (NCBI taxonomy): domain Eukaryota; kingdom Metazoa; phylum Chordata; order Ceratodontiformes; family Protopteridae; genus Protopterus; species Protopterus annectens. Next base: position 943,485,243 of record NC_056745.1, read on the forward strand.
TACAGTTGATATGATACCCATTTCTGCATCTCAGAGTGCAGCTACATGCGTGGAAGCATTGCATGTCTCACTTTGGAAATGTACTTATTATGTACATCAACTCGCAGTGACAACAAGCTGCAGAAACCATGTACAGACGTGCAGTGCATCTCTATGACTCCTGGCCACAATAGATAAGAGAAGCAGGCTTTAGAGATGAGGCAAAGGTAGCACAATATGCTAGATGTAATAGTCTGAAAGGCAGCAAGTGAATAGGCAGTAAATGAATAGGCAGTTTAGCCCTAACCTTGATTGGCTATGGTGCTCATAATGGGGTGAGAGGATTGCAGAAGTAGAAACCTTATTTGATGAGAGCAGTACAATTCTTATCAAAAGTGGCACAAAAGATAGGTTGCCAATATTTGATCTGACGTAGTAGCATGCCATGAAATATGGATATTCTAGTTTCTGGTGGAAGCTGTCCAGAGTTTTTAATAAATCTAAAGAGCTGGTCATTGATTTTGTTCCTTTAGCAATGAATCCATCATTCCATCCTCAATCCCTTTTTCCTATTTTTGCACATGGGGTCGGGGTGTCACTTCAGCAGTGGTAATCATCTCGAGCCAAGGTTTATACTGTTGGGTGGCTAGCATTGCCACCGTAGTTCATCTGTACCACTCACTCGCATACACACTCGCACCTGCGGCCAATTTAGAATGTCCAATGCACCTACTGAATGTCTTGGGAATGTGGGAGGAAACCTGAAAAAAATTACTGAAATGAAGGAAGTCAAACCAGTTTCCTAGGTAATAGAAATCAGTGACTGTTTCTAAAGACATATTTCTTTTTAGGTATAAAGGCTCATTTGGTATGGGAATACAATGTCAAACATTATGGCTTTTGATTTGGAGCAGTTCACTAGTAACTGCTTAGCAGAGAGTACTCATTCCATGATTTCAACACCATGCTGCAATGTAGTCTTGTTAGTATCTCCAGAATGAAAATATTCATGAAGAACACTATCATCTGAATACAGAGTAATGTGAGGTGACAATCTTAGGTCAGTACTAAGCTAACTGCCCTTGCGAGCCATTGTAAGCCTAGCCAATTATCCCTTGTGAGACTCAAACCCTGCACCTTGTATTTGTAAGGCAAACACCTTAACCATTAGGCCACCCTCCCAACCCAGTAAGATAAATATTGAGTAGGTTAGCAGGAAGTGAATTGCTGAAGTGAAAAAATATTAGTGCCTAGGCCTATCACTTATCCTTGCACAGCACCAGATAGTATGATCTTATGTTCAGACAGGGAGGTGTCAAATTTGTCTTGAAACATTCTTCCCGAAAGATAATCATAAAAACAATAGTCAGTGTTTATTAGAGAATCTAACTGAAGAGAAAGACTGCAAGAACATGGAGGATTTACAAAGATTAATAGGCTTTTGGAAGGTCAGTGTAAAGAACTTTTCAATCCATTCTTCTAATAAAATCCTTGCAAAGCAGTTCAGGATGTGATCATGACACTGAATGAAGAATTCATGCAAGGGCTTAAGGCTTGCACTAAAAAGGCCTTGCTCTCATAATGCAGTATTTTGCAATACAGAGACATGTTAGCCATGATAAGATCTCATTCTCAGCTAATTTGCATGTCACTGAACTACAGTTACTACTGCAATGTGTACATTATTGCTGATCTGCAAGTTGAGGTAGTAAACTGCTGCAAATGTAGGCATTTGCATTCCCTCCCTGCCACTCTCCCACACAGTCAATTACACCTTCAAACATGCACACAAACAAGCACACACTTTCCCATTCAGTGTAGCCTTGCCTACAGAAGGAATGTTACACAGACAAACTACATCTGATAGATCCTGTAGGCTATAAAAAGTTATAGGCTGGTCACAATGAGGGAGACATTAATCCTTAGGATGACATAGTCTCAGCAGATAGCAACCAGGTCAGCTCTAAAGCTCTGTGAAGTAACATGCTAGGAAATGGGAAAGAGGTTCCAACCAGTTGACTGAAAGGGCGGATGCCTGGCTATGTTTACAGAAACAATTGCACTAGAGATGAAGCTGATGCTTTACCAGTCTTAATTAAAGTAAAACCTGCCTGTGATAGAGCATTCATGCTTTTAACATCATTTGAATTTTAATTTTACTTCTGTCTCTCATCCACTGGTATTGCCTGTTTGCATTTTCCAGGCTTGTGAGTATCCAGATGGATGACATATTGTGTTGACAAGCCCTGTTGGCTATCTTTCAAAAGGACCATACTGCTGGAAGATGAAGTCTGTAGGGCTTCTGTGAATTGTCATCATGAAACAAGCTCTTTCTTTCAGCTCTTTGAATTGTGCAGATTGGATTCCTGTTAAACTGACATTATTTACCACTGTTGTTTACTCAAAGGAGGTATGCTTGTTGTACATTCATTGTGTTTTTCAGATGTGTTATTTTTCAGCTTCCATTACAAAATGGTTTAATTTTCAGGCAAGCATTCACACAATTCATGTTTTGTGTATGTGTGTGTTTTTCTTTATTTGGCATTCAGTGACCATTGATTATTTATGCTGTAACTATGTCAAGTTTCTTTTAGGAACAAAGCACAAATGGTTTTCATCCTTACAAAGCCCTGCAAGAGCTGCTACAAATTTCCACTGTAATTCTAGGTTTGTTTTGCGATACTTTGCTTCCAACACAAAATAATACAGCTTTTTCTCTTTCTGCATATGCATTTTTATTGTCCAGCTGTATTTTCTTTCTATCTGATAGGAATATTATATTGTAGGCCTCGTCCAGGATAGGAAGAATCCATTTGTTTATGTTACTACTTAATAATTCTTAAGTACACAGAATTTTAAATTGAGTTAGGTTTTGTTTCATTCCTGCCGTAGGACTATTTTTGTATAAACTATGTGTCACTTAACCATGTTTATTACAAAGTGGAAGTAACATGTATTTGTTTTGTATAGGGGATTATGGTTCATTTTATTTGATATAATGTTAGGACTTAAAGAAAAACAGATGTGGCGGGGGGGGTCTCACGGACATTTGTATTTATGATTAATTCCTTTTTTTACAGGTTTCATTGCAGGATATTAATTCTGTTTGAATGTGGTTTTGTGTTCTTTTAGACAAACAGTTGCACATTGCTGAAGTTTAGTGTATCATCTCTTTTGTATTGCTGGGTACCTTTATAATAACAGCACTGTTTTTATTTTTACACTGACAGACCATGACTGAGCATAGGTGTGAAGGGAGTGCTGATAGAGTGGACAGATGATTGAGATGAGGTAAGCGTAAGCGTTCGTGACACTATGACACTGCATATAAGAGGTTATGTGTGACCTTTGTTTTGCAGGTAACAAGCAAATTTACTGCTTAACAGATATTGATACTTCATCTGAGAGATGACTTGTGAAGATTATAACTGGACTAATCACAAAGGTGGTGGGACGGTGAGAATCTAAGGATAGATCAGTGTAATGAAGCATTTATATACGTTTCCTTTATGGATCAGTGTTGACTGGATTGAAAAGAAGTCTGGGAGGGAGTGGCAAGAAGAATGGCATGATCTTTTTCCATTTGTCATCACCAGAGAGCCATTTGTATGTTTAATAAAAAGGGATAATTTGGTGTCAAAAAGCAGATAATTATCATTAGAACAAAATAAATGACTGGGCTGCTGGGGGTAACTTGCTATTAAGGAGTTTGGGCTGGTGGAGGAAATGTTATGGCAATGACTCTTGGGGATGAGAGCAGTGAGTGCTGCAGTAGCCCCAGGGGTAGTAATGGTGCTGCACTTAACGATTAAAATTTTTTTTTATTCCAGTTGCTTAAGTCTAGTCCTCAGTGGTGATTTGATATATGAGAGCAGGGGACCTTTAAAATGATGATGGTGTGGAAAGTAGTGGATTAAAACAACCCCATTAAAATGGTGAGCACTATCAGCAGATGGGGTAAGTAGAGAGGAATCTGATGGAATTTTGGTAAGCAGACAAAATTATACAGGAAAAAAACAGTTATGCTGTATTAGCGAGAATTTAAAGCACTTGTTATGGATTGCAATGGGGGAGGTAAATGGGTGGAGTCTTGCTTAGGAAAAAAATGGACTGCTTAACTGAGACAGAGGAGAGTGGGCTGTGAAGGGGTATAATCATTAACTACATAGTTGAGGAAAAGGCAGTAGTGATACACTCTTTTTTTTCTCAAAAATCTCTTTATTGAATTATAAAATATAACATAACAACAAACATCAAAACATTGTAAATATAGTCATTTAGGAGTTATTAGAAGTTACACAAGATATATAAGCATATTTCAACTCATGAATGTGAAAATTAAAGAAAATAACAGTATATACAATATGTACAAATGGTGACCAAGGTGCAAATGATTAAATGTTATTTTAATCATGTGAAAAAATGAAGTATGAAGGTAAATAATTCCTATTAGTGTACTAAGACAAAAAAGTAAAAACTATCAATCAATATTAATAATATAGAGGACCTTCTCTATAGTTTTGTTATTTAAAGCCATTTTTTGGGGACTCTTCAGCATAGATTTTTGTGCGGAAATGTATGAGTAAGCCATTGTTCTAAAGGCATTCCAATTCAATTTAGTGCGATCAAGCCAGTTTTTGGTAATGTAAAGTTTTATGAGCGAGAAAATAAATATAAATACATGTGTGTCTAATTTAGAAAGATGTATCGAGGGTATGTGAAGAATTGCTGTTTCCCAGGATAAGGTGGATTTGTGATATCCCATTTTCTGTAACCTTACCTTCAAAGAAGTCCAAAGTTTATGTGAATAGTGGCAATACCAAAAATATGCAGAAGGTCAGCTTTTGGAAATGAGCAACAGGGACAAGAGGGAGACTTACTAGCATCAAATTTATTAAGTTTGGAAGGGGTATGATATGCATTATTATTTATCATCAATTGGGTATAGAACAATTTCTTAAAAGGGGAGTGTTCCAAAGTGTTTCTAATAGCCAAGAGGTTTTGTTTCTCAGTTAATTGAGAATTATGTTTATCCCAGAAGTTAGAAAAAAGACATAATGAGTTTTGTATGAATTTGTTTAATAAGTTATACGATTTTGATAGCATTTTCTCAGGGAGTGATAATGTTTTAATTATTGTATCTAAATTATTAAGATCTTGTTCTTTTGGCTTATTAAGAGCGCATTTAGCCATAATTACATCTCTTAATTGACGTAGAATTATAGTATATTTACAATTGGCTTTCAGTATATTCCACAGATTAGTCAGGGACAAATCTTTATATTTCAAGAGATCCCAAACATTCATATTTTTGATAAGAGGGTAGTTTGTAAGATTAAATATCATATTATCTAATTTAAGATTGGGATTCAGGTGAAGTGGCTGAAGTAAATAAAGACTATTATCAAGCTTGACAAGTTTCAGTAGCTCCTGAAATGCTTTGATCTTTTGTTTTAGGAAATTCGAGATTTTGAGTGTGTTTATGATATCTATAGAGATGAATGGAATGGCAGCAGGGTTAATGTTTTTGGATATAATATATTGATGCCATAGCTTAACCCAAATTGGAGATTGATTGTAGTTAATATTGTTCAGTTTAGAAATGGAAAGAAGTTTGTTGGCCGAAACAATTAAATAATAGAGATACAAATTTGGCAGACCCAGACCACCCCTGTCTTTTGAAGTAGATAATTTAAAATAAGAGATCCTAACAGTTTTAGGAAACCACAAACATTTAGCTAGTTCTTTATTAACTCTATTAAAGAAAGATTTAGGAATGATTTGATCTGAGGAATTGAATTGATAGAGAAATTTAGGGAGAATATTCATTTTAATCACTGCAGCTTTGGATAAAAGTGATAAGTTAAGTAGTTCCCATCTATGCATATCAAGCATTATTGATGTCCATATTTTATTCAAGTTATTTTGGAATGTATATAGGCTATTTTGATCCACATGAATACCCAAATATTTAACTCCATAAGTAATATTAAAAGAAGATCCAGGAAATAGGTATGGTTTATGTGCCAAATAATTTAAAGGAAGAATATGAGTCTTTTGGGAATTAATGTGATAATCCGACGCAAGTGAAAATTTCTCAATAGAGTTGACAAGTTTGTTTAGGTCTGTGATAGGTGTTTGAAAGTATATTACTAGATCATCTGCAAAAGCTGAGAAAGGTAAATTAGTGTTCAAAACCCTAGGAATCCTATGGAATGTATTTTGTGTTATGTATAAAAGTAATGGTTCTAAATACAAATTAAAAAGAAAAGGAGATAAAGGACAGCCCTGTCTTGTACCATTGGTAATCTTTATAGGGAGTGATGCAGATCCATTAATATACAGTCTGGTAAAGGATTCTTTATATAAAGTTTTGATTGAATTTATAAATGATATAGAAATATTAAAACAGGTCATAGTTTGAAAAAGGAAGTCCCAACTTACTCTGTCAAATGCTTTTGATGCATCAAGAATCAATGCATATAGTGGGTTATTATCATTTTCCGTAAGGTGTATAATGGATTCCATAGTCAGAGTGTTGTCCCATGCATGTCTATGAGATGTAAAACCTGATTGGTATGGAGAGGTTATTGATGTTAAAACTTTCTTTAGTCTATTAGCCAGAATAGAAGATACAATTTTAATGTCTAAATTGATTAATGAAATGGGTCTGTAATTATTGGGGTCAGTTTTGTCTTTATTATTCTTTAAAATTAGTATAGTTTTTGAGGTGTTCCAGTGGAGATCAGCTATGTCATTTATTGTAATGTAATTATAAACCTTGAACAAGAAGGGAGCAATTACTGACTTAAAGGATTTAAAAAATTCCGGTGTGAATCCGTCTGGGCCCGGAGATTTACCAGGTTTGAGTCTGTCAATGGAATCCGAGATCTCAAGGAGACTTAGAGGAGCTGACAGAATGTTTTGTTGTTTTTCATTCAACATAGGGAACATTATAGAACTTAGAAAACTATTTATATGACAATTAACAATAGGTTTAGGGTTTTTGGAATATAAATCAGTATATAATAGTGTAAAAAGTTGCAAAATTTCCTTGTCAGTGTTATATACTTGATTTTTGTATTGTATAGGCGATATTTTAGGCCTATCAAAGTTTTTTTTAATTATTCTTGCTAAAGTTTTGGAAGGTACTTGAGCTCATTCAGAGTAAGTGGCTAATAATCTTTGCTCCAGTATTGAGAGGTTATTTTGATGTAATAACAGAAGTTCTTTTTGAGATTGTATAATTTGCTTATAATATGAAGTGTCCGAATTTAATCTATATTGAGTTTCAAGAGATTGAATCTTTAGTTTTAGGAATCTTTCTTTATTATTGAATTGTTTTTTAAGGTATGAAGCTTTACCAATGAACATTCCCCTCAACCTAGCCTTGCAAGCAGCCCACTGTATATCATAGGGAATATCCGTTGAGTCTAGGTTATTTTCCATTTCCTGAATTATTTCGATACATGTTTTACCAATATCTTTATTAGAGAGCAAAATATTATTCAAGGTCCAACTATTTTGTTTGAATGTATGTCTAGAATTAAAGTCCATATTTAATTTTAGTAAGATTCTAGAGTGATCAGAAAGAAATCTGGGCTCAATACTAAAGTCTAGTAACAATTGTGATAGAAAAGTAGATATAAGAAAGAAATCTAACCTTGACCATGAATGATAACATTTTGAGTAATATGTATATATATCTTTTTTATTTGAGTATTTAGTAAGTTGTAGAGGGTCTATAAGATTATAGTCTAATATAAGGTCTTCTAGCGCAAGGGATGCTTGTTGATTATAAGAAGAGGAACAACTAGTGCGGTCTATAACTGGGTTAATTACAGCATTCCAGTCTCCACCTACTATAACATAGTGATCTTTATAAGACGCGAGAATATTATATATCTGTAGAATAAAAAAATGTTGATGGCTACAAGGACCATAAATATTTAGCACCAAAAGTGGTTTATCTAAATTTTGTAAGGTGGAAGTAAAGTAGCACCATCTGCCCTCATTGTCATCTTTTTCTTCGACAATAATCCCCTGAAATTTTTGTTTAATTATGATAGCCACCCCTCTGGCATTAGAAGTGTCACCAGAAGCTATTATTTTTTGATCCACTTTTTACTTTTTTCTTTGTACCAGTCATCCCTAGAAAAATGTGTTTCTTGCAGAAAACATATATTAGCATGTGATTTATACATTAAATGGAATAGTAAAGATTTCTTAGCTTTGTTCTTAATCCCTCTTACATTCCAGGAATCAATTATTAATAAATTGTTGATATGGTTATCAAAGGTCTATTAAAAGAAATGCAGGAGAATAAATTGTGTATGAAAAAAATAAAAAAAAAAGGAGAAGAAAAAGAAAAACAAAACAATTATTATGTATAAAGGTATGATTCAAAATAAAATTAACTTTAGTCTCAAAATCTTCCCACTTCCCTACCCCAGTGCCTATCCACCTAAACTTATCTAAAGAAGGAAGACATAGATAGCTATATGTATGATGTGTATACTTGGTCACCAATAAATCCCATGTAACAAAAGAAAATTTGGGTAAAGTCCTGAGAAGGACTATAATAAAGTTAACAAAACTAAACATATTTACACAATAATCTAACAACAAGATGCCCGACATACTTAACCCCATTCACATGTGTATTCACAAGCTCCTATAAAGTTAATTAAAATTATGTCAAATAAAGAAAATATTGTTAATCTAACACTATAATATATATTTACATTAATAGGTGCATGTGAAACATAAATATCATAGTAGAATTTTAATACATCTAGAGCAAAGTAAACATGTAAGTGAATGCATTAACATAAGAATATATCTCAAACCCTATCATTTGAAAGTATCTAGAATAAGAAGTGTTTATTTATTTATTTAAGATATAATATTTTTGTACCAATAAACCATATAATCAATATAACTCTGACTAATAATGTAATTATTGACTAAACTAGTTCGTAGAACACAAGTGGATATAATTTCTTTTAATAGTGGGATCACCATCACATCTAGTATCAATCATCCATCTAGTATGCAGTTTCAAGTCTCCCATCTACATTACATACAGTAAAAAAATAAGTAAAATATTGTTTAATAACTTATCATAGATATGGTTTCACTCTGAGTTAGGTAATATGTATAATGTAATGTATGCCAAGGGCTCAAGGAATACCCTAACACATATGTTAAGCACTACCCAATCTAGTAATATCTTATGATGTTTCATGTTTCTGTATAAGAAATGACATTTTAATCATAAATAAAATAATGAAAAGCATAGCCTAACCCACATCCCTTAGTAAAATAATTTACCAACCTAAGCCCACTATGAAGGGATGTTAACATTATATTTAACCTTGAACCCATTTAACTATGCACGAAGCTATAATATATGAAACTACAATTATTCTAAAGGCTTGATGTGCTTAGTGTGTTTAGGGAACATATCAGTAGGTAAAAAACCTATAACATAAGACTAAACAAAATCTTTCCTGAGAAACAGTCTCAAAGGCAGCGAAGCCTCAGCACATACATAGAAATCCACACGAACATGAAACAAGCCTCTCAAAGTGCATAAATCATCAGATTCAACCTACGCAGGGAAAAACACACTTACGTGAAGAAACAACAACAGGACAGCTAGAATAGAGTCTCCGATGATGGGAATCCACACTCCACATAAAGCGAGGCCTCAATAAGCCAGGAAGCCACACTCTAAGCGATCAGAAACGTGTAAAGGGCTCGACACATCCAAGTCAGCGATCGCTTCCAAGCCAGACAAGCACAGCAACAGGATACTGATTCCAAACAGCATACCATTGCCATGATGAATGAATCTCTATTTTCCCCACATCACGACACCAATGCAGATCCATAGATGAAGAGAAACCCTCTCCATCGTATTTCGGACACAAATTAAGAAGCTTCAGCAAGGTTAGTAGCATAATATCATTACTGAAGTCTGGATATTGCAGCTTCCATTTTGATAAGTGACAATTTAATATTGAAAGCCATGGTTTCTTAAATATTTAGGCTCTGATGGTTCTCAAATACTGTGTAAGCAATACATATAAATATTACAGACACTAGAATATATGACTAGTCCAGTTATTTTCAAGCATATGACTTTCTTCCAATAAGTCTGGACTAAATTCTCTTTTTGTAAAAAGTCTGTCATATAGCCATTGTGATTAAAGAATACATATTATAATATGTTGATTTACATACTAACAGTAAATGTACTTACAACAGTTAGATGAGTTACTTTTGTGCAGCTGTATCAGGAAGGATCTTAAATAATTTTAGGAAGATGTCTTTTGCTTCTTGTGGATTTGTAATTATATGTCTCCTGTCATTGTAGTTGAAAGATAAAGTGTTTGGGTAACTCATGCGGAACTTGATTTCCCTTTTTATCAGGTCTGCACAATATGGTGAACGCTTTTGTCTATTCAGTTTTATTTGAGGAGGTAAATCCTGTGAAAAGGTCAGCTTATGTGAATTCCAGATAAGATGTTTTTTACTTTTGGCTGCTACCAGAATACTTTGGGTATCTTGAAAGTTTAGTAACCTTGTGTAAATAATCTGAGGTGGAGCAGAATCTTGACGGGCACGCCGGGCTCTGTGTGCTCTTTCTACAATTATGGATTTTGAAGTTGTCTCACGGTTGAGTAGTGCCTCAAATATTTGTTTAGTCACAGATAGTAAGTGTTGATTTTCATAAGATTCCGGTAAACCTCTAATTATTATATTATTTCTATGACTTCTTGCCTCTAAGTCCAGTAACTTGGCTTGTACTTCTGTAATAATAGTATCTTTGGATTTTAGATCTCGATCCATGGTATCTGCTCTCATTTCCAAAGCTAAATATTTGTTTTCAAGAATGTCCATTCTTTCATTTATCTGTTTTAAGGTTTTACCAAAATCAGTGAATTGAACAGAAAAACTCTGTATGGCACTCTGAATGGGTTGTAATGCAATCTTTAAGTCTTCCAAATGAAAGTTAGAGTCACTTTTATCTTTGGCACTTACTTTAATGTTCTCAGTAGTTTGTTTAGTGGTTCTTAATCTTTTTGAGCCAGTGTCCTTCTCTGGAGAAAGCATAGAAGAAAATTTGGCCTTGGTTGTCTGCGTATCCATGGTGTCAGAGTTGCCAGCCATGCTCAGGATAGAGGTGTGAAAACAGGATGCTTGACACAGGGTAGAGCTTCTGGAGTGCACGTGGCAGGAGACAGTTGAAGTCCAAAATTTGTTTGAGGTAAATTATTAAAAAAGTTAAACTTTTTTGAAAATAAATAAGCTCAGAATGAAGGAATTTTGTCAGAGATACTTTCTATAAAAAAACCTGTGGAGAAATTGCGCTTGAAAGTTGTTATAAAAAGCTGGTAATGTCCAAGCTGTGAGGAGCTCAGTGAATAGGGAGCAGTCTAGCCGGCGACCATCTTGGAATCAATAGTGATACACTCTTCTTATGGTAATAATAGTCATGACCCATGCTGTTTGACAGCATTCTTTAAGATTCTGAAGGGTATAGTCCAGCAAGGGGATTTGATGCTTGAAGGGGTGATGTAATGTGATTCTAGTGGGTAGAATGGATAGATTATACAGAAAAAGTAATATAATCCAAATTGCAGGACATGTCTAGCAATAGAAGCTAATATGTTGCAGGATGTGTGTGTGACTATAAAGAAGAATGCTGATGTGGAGCTTACTTTCTGCAGAGATAGCTTAGTTCAAGCAAGTTAAATTGATTATCCGTATGTGGATGATGGCCATGATGTGAGGGAGATTTCAGATAATAAGATACAAGAGATAGGTTTATCTAATAATGCATTGATTGCTGATGAATTGGTCAGTGGGTTAGGAGCACTAGGGTCTAGCAGGGGAAACAGAATTACTTTGATTGAAGGCAAAGGGGAAGTAATAGCTTCATCAGATAGCAGAAACAAGTAGGGAGAAGACTAGACCCATATCCAGTATCTGCTTGTCTCATATATTGTACATGAACTGCTTACATAGTAAGTGCCTTATTGCTGGAATATGATATCATGTATAATGTCACCACAAAAGAAATACCTGTTTTATCTTTGTATAGTATCACTGCAGAATAATTACCTGTGTGTATCTAGATGTCTAAAGAACTATCTATGTAACATATCTTTGTAAAATGAGCATCTTAAATGCATCTGCTGGAGCTTTTCTCCCCAGACCTTCACTGAAAATATGCTTTGCCCAGTCTGACTTTATCAGTCAACAAAGGCAATTTAACTGACTAACTAACTAACTAACTAACTAACTAACTAACTAACTAACTAACTAATACTTGTGTGAGTCTTACTAAAGAATAAAATTGGCAGTGCTATTTTCAAAAGGAAGTCTGTGAGCTGCACTAACGTGCACTCAGTCCTGAAGGGTATAAAGCACAATTATGTAGGTCACGATGCTGTTGATGTTTGAGAACAGATCACTGTGGCCATGCTCCCTGCTTCTGTGACTTTACTGCCAGGTGTCCCCATCAATATTGCCAGTCTTTAAGAGCTTAGGTTCTTTTAACCACGAGTGGAGTATGGCTGCAAATGGGCACTCCAGATGTATACCTGCACCATTTCAGAACTTTCCTGTCCCTAAACAGAACCACTCCCCAGACAAAGTCCTAGCTAAGTATCCTTAAGCCAAGGAATAATGGGTAAGTAAATCCCCCTGCATTTAGAAAGAAACAGTAAAGCAAATGCAGGTCTGGGGTAAGAGCATTCTGCTCATTCCTTACCCTGAAGCAGTTAGCCATAGGCCTCCAACAAAGGATGGAGTAGTGGAAGGAATGGGATAAGGGAGAAAAATGAAAAGAGACCCCTGCCTCAGCCATAAATGGGAAAATGTATAAGGAGGGAAATAGTACCGCTACAGTGATTAGTTCAAACACCTGCCATTACAGAAAGTTACCTAAACAATTGTCCCATGTTCTTCTTTAGATTACTATTGCAGTATTTCCAGCTTCTGACATTTTTTGAGAGTGTTAGGCTCAGGGTGGTAATTAAAGAAGGGTGACTATAGTCCAGGATGCCCAACAGAATAGATTTACCTAATCCCGCTCTGGCCGTACAATGAATTTCTAAGTTTGGCTTGATAAAAGTGTGGACAGATATCCTCGTCACAACTTCTACACTAGACTAACTATCTATATCTTGTATGAAAGCCACTGTGATGGCTGTGGCCATGAAACTCTCTACTCTAACTAGGCATTTAAACTATTTGCCTTTATCTGTAAAACAGAACTGGACAAACAGGTGATCTGTTTAGAGATAGAGATAGGGAAATGAGCAATTAGGTAGGCTTCCTACAGTCTGTGGTTCTATCTGTTTAGAATCTTAACTGCCTGTGCACATCCAGGATGTGCAGAATTCCTTCCCCCTTAGTTTACAGATTGAGAAAGAAGGGAGGAAGCTGGATACACTGGTTCAGAGTAAACTGTGATACTGCCTTAGGTATGAAGGTTGAATTAGTTTGAAGGATCACTTTGACCTTATGGAAAATCAGGAAAGGCATACATAGCAGCTTGCAATTATGCCAGTCTTCTACCTGAGGTGAGGGTCAAGAACAAAGTAGTTTGAGATGAGTGTGTTGCTGTCTCAAAAGGGGATTAAATCAACCTCTTCAGCACAGAGCTGAGGTTCCATGTGGCACAAGCATAGCTAGAGTGGGGCAAAGGGGGCAGCTACCCCAGCCACAAAGTGTTGGGGGAGGGTGCAATCAGCAGATCCAAAACAGTCTTAAGTGCATACAGGCATTTATAAATAAATACCAGTATTGCATTTGTGGTCAGAACTGAATGCTGTTGTGCTCTGTGTGTGGCATCTGTTTACTATAAATGTAGCAATCAGTTTACAAAAGAGAGAAGAACAGCAGAGCCTTTTTTGGCTCCTCACTCCATAGAGGAGCTTTTTGTCACTCCTTCATTTAAAGTTGAGCGGGATGACAGTCTCTTTCTAGGTAGTCTGTTGTGCAGAACTCATCTGAGGAACTGTTTGAATGGAGGTAGGTTAACTAGAGGTGGATCCAATGAGAGAGAGAGAGAGAGAGAGAGAGAGAGTCAGGCAGAGGTGGCCAAAAAATGGACCTTAAGTATAGGACAACCCCACTTTAGCAGCTCACTGATGTACTGAAAGACCAGTGGTACCCCTAGCTGTGAACTGGTTGTGACCTATGTCCTGACACACAACAGCAAACTTTTTCCACTTGGATACGTGGGATTTTCCAGTGGTTGGCTTTCTTAACTCTTGAATTTAAGCCTGTCCTCAGAGTAAAGCTGCATGAAAGACATCAGAATTTGATCATCCATGTTCTAAGATGCATTGTTTGTAGACTGGAGTGAATGAGGGACTCCTTGTTTTGAGTCAAAAAGTCCAGAATTCTAAGTAGCATTTAATGACCTTGATACACACCCTTGTCATATCAAAGAAAGGGAGAATCAGTACTGCCTGGGGCAAACTGGTTGCAGTATTTCCTACTTCCAGGAGAATTAGAAGGTTCCTAGGCCATTCCTTCCTCAGAATTTTGGTCACACTGGGGATCAGGGATATGGAATGAAAGACCTAAACATACAGACCTGTCCAGTTTATGGAGAAGGCATATGTTACTCAAACCTCCTAACAAGATTTTCTTTAGCAGAATTTAAATAGTTGTTTGTTTTTTTAGGGATGCAAATGGGTCTTTTTGGGAGACACCCTATCATTGCACTATTTGAAGGAAGAACTTTTAGTATAGCATCCACCTGTGAGAGTCTGCATTTGTCTTGCTCAGACTGCCTTTAGGGACATTGTGTAGCACAGGTTCCCATGTGATGACTGCTTGCCTGAACTATTGGAATGGTTTTGTGTTGAGACAGTTTGAACCAGTCTTCCTGTGCAACCTAGGAAGAAGGATGGTGAGGGGCCCAACAACAGTTTCCTGTCAGGGAGGCATGTGGCATGAGACTGGAAAAGGAGAAATGTATTTATTTTTTTTGGATTTTGTGAGAGGCATATCCATCCCAAAGGTCTTTGGTTCTGAATGCAGGGATAATTTCTCTGCACTGAAGCCCTTAATCTCTTCTCTATCAATAAACTTAAGGAATCAGTCTTCCCTTTCCAAGAAAAACACTTATGATTCTTCTTTGCCTTAGACTGATCATCTGCAGAAAAACTGTGAAGGCAATCAGTCATTATGAATGCCCAGTATCCTCAACCATTGTGGCCACAAAAGGGTTAATGACAGAGGATTGTAGAGTAGAAGGCATCCGGTCTAGTGGCTGTGAATGCACATCACCAGGGCTGGTAACCTCAGACCAGTCCAGGACACTGAACATCTGATCAGCACCATTTTGTCCTTCTGCTTCTTGGAAGATGAGGATCATCCTGCAGACATCATTACAGGGCTAAGTCCTTTAGGCACTTGCAGTCAAGGTATTGAATAAGGGAACAGAGCCAAATCCTAACAGTCTGGGGCATGAACCCCTGGCAGGCATTGTGATTATGAATAGCAGTCTACCCCTAGTCTTTACAGATCTGTGCACTACAACTACAGCTAACTTTTAAAAAACACTAAAAGTGGCAAAAGATCAGTGTAAAGACAGGAATACAAAAAAGGAATATATTCCTCAATGGAGGACATATCTGCCTAAGCTCTGAAGCTGGAATATCTGACAGATGTGGAGAAATGAAGGTTCTACTGACAGAGAAAATGTCTGCATATATGAACTGCAGCATGAAAGTGCTAAAATGCCGTATGGCCCTCTCATAACATTATGCTCTTAAATGCTTGTGGATGGACATGCACCATGCTTTGAGGGAAAGAACCTGAGCTCTTGAAGGCTGGCTTGTTGAATAGGGAACACCTTGCAGTGAAGTCCCAGAAGTAAGGAATACTGCAACAATGATCTGATGAGAACAGCAGTGGTGCTGCAGCTGCTGTTGTAATGTAAATAGCTGCATTCAGTGCTAATTGTTGGAATATACTGATATAAATTATGCTAAATCTTCATGAAAAGTAGAGAATGCTCCTCCTTACACCACACTTAGTGTGTTGGGTGGCTAGTCAATGCTACTTTTAACTACAAAGCCTCCCAGCTGGATTATTGCCTTCCTTGCAATCAGGGATCAGTGCCTTAATACAGCTGCAGCAGCATTGAACTGAGAAAGCCACAGAATATGTAGACTTAGACTGATTAGTACAATCATCACAAAGAGAAAAAGGTTATGGTATGCTAATTATATTGCTTCTGTCACTATGACATCTTTTACATCCCAAAGAGATAAGGAACATATGACAATATGACCAACCCCAGAACTGTAAATCTTAACACTGCTTGTTCACCTTTTGTGTGAGCAGTAATGGTCCATCTCCAACTTGTTCCATGTTGAGGGTAGTAGCCACCATTACCCATAAGACATGCAAGTTATGGTGTTTTTTTAGCACTTTTTTCTTCTTTGCTTTAGCCTATGGTCTTCCTACCCAGTCCTCCATGTTAGTGCCAGGTCTGCCAGATTCTACATTTCTCCAGGACATACTCCATTGTAACTGAGGCCAGACGCAGAACTTAAAGGTGTCCTGATCATCCCCATCAGTCTGGAGTTTTACACTTGGGCCTCTCCCATTACTCTGTCATTCTATTGCAATCTTTTGGGTTGTGAACAAGGGGCCGGTGTGTAATGGAGTCATGTGGCACATTACCCTACATCTGCAGCAGCTCAACCAGGACCACCACCCTTTCCATCTTGGACAAGGTCTCCCCAGAGTGATGTCCACAAACTCCACCAGTGATCTCCACAAGTAATGCCTACATAACCACCCATACATCTGCATCTGCAGCTTAATCAGTCACCTGAGCTGCTAACTGAACCTAAGTTGGTTAGTTTGTAGCCAGAGCTTTGTCCCTCTATGCCACCAGAGTAGCTTATACATGCAAGTTATAGTGGTGATCTTTTTCATATAAAAAAATGTATCTGAGATGTTGCATTAGTACTACTTAATAAATACACATTTTAACAGTGAAATGACTGCACTGACATATTCTTCTTCTTTTGGCTTTTTCTGGTTAGGGGGTGCCACAGCAGATCACCTGTCCGCTCATGATTGGCAGTGGAGTTTTTAAGGTGTTGAGTTGCCAGCCCGGCACCCAACCTCCCACAGAAGGCACACATATGCACACACACTCACACCTAGGGCCAGTTTAGAGTGTCCAATCCACCTACAGCATGTCTTTGGGAGGAAACCGGAGCACCCAGAGGAAACCCACACGACCACAGGGAGGACATGCAGACTCTGCACAGAAGGCACCCCAGTTGAGGATCGAACCGGAGAACCTATTGTTGTGAGGTGGCAATGCTAACCGCTGCACCACTGTGGCTGCCCACAACTGCATTGACATATAATGCACAACAATAATGGGCCACACAGTCTGAACATATCTGTAGTTTCTGTGAAGCATATTAATGTAATTTAGAATAGTTCATTGTAATCCCACTGAATGTAAGATAAAATCATTGTTGAAAGTCCAAAATAAAGAACTCACAGATTCAGGTTCTGGTATTGTAAATTCAACCTTTTTTTTTTCATTAAACAACAAGGCCTTTACTTTTTACAGTCATTGCAAACCCGAGTCTCACATTAGTACTTATTCAGTAGCTTTTCTTGCCTGAGAATCCCACCTTCTTGGTGTTCTTCTAATGTAGTGCACGTTCAGTTACAAACTGACTATTAAATGCTTAAATCAGAAGCCAACTTTCCTTTAAAGCCTAGGATAAGTTGGTATTGAGAAATAAAACATTCTGTCAAAAGGGGGAGGATTGTGCCAAAGTTTCACCAACGATTGTTGGATGGCTTCCCTTGTTTTGTCCTGCTATGCATCTTTTAAGACACACTATAATTATTCTCAGAAATCACAAATCTTATCTTCTCATTAATCAGTCCTTATATCAGCTCTGCCAATGTTTAAAAATATATATCCTATGAAATATTTAAGTAGAATTAGTTGGCTAGATGAAATGCTTTGAGCAACAAACATGCTGCCAAGTAATACATTATTTAATATGTAAGGACAATACCCAAAGAAGCTTAACCTTTTAAAGAAGGGGATTCGGTACGAACAACTTATGATCATGGTTTGGGCCTCTTTATACAAAATGTACAGTAATAAAACTATGAGGGAATGCTGTGTGGAGTAATATTACATACCCCTTAATTAGCTAAGTGTTGATGAATCGTAGGGTTAGTTTTCAGATGGTTTAAAAAAGAATTTACTTTTCTCTCTCTCTCTCTCTCTCTCTTTTTGATCATATAGTGTGGTATTTTTTTTTTCTTCTTCAGGGAAATGGACCTGTAATCTAAGAAAGGTTTAGTAATAAGTGATCTGATCTTCTCTGGAAACTTTCCAGCAGTAATAAAGACATGTTTGCAAATAATCTTTTTTTGTTCCACTAGGACTGTTGCTAAGGAAATGAGCTAGCAGTGGGATTATCACATTGCTGATGGCTCTCAAGACAAAGATACGACACCTTTATAAAAAGTTCAACCTGTCTATAGCAGATTTTTATTTCAAATGCTTCAAACACACTTTTATAGAACATAAGTTGCTGAATATTTCAAGAAATAAAACAATCTCCTCAATATAATTCAGAAATGAGAACTATGAAAGTTTATTTATTTATGCTTGGATTTTCTGTTAACTATGTTCATTTACTTCCACATCTAAAATATGTTGAACAACTGACTACACTGAGTTATCCATATAATTTTTATTTACTCTTGCATTTGTGACTTAGGTCATCTCTGACAAGGGTACAAGAATGACATGTACACTTATTCAGTTAGCAAGTACATACATTAAAACTGGCATGACTATGAATGAATACATTTAATTGTTTGTTCACTGAGTGATGGGCTCATGCAAAGACATTTCATCCTCCAACTCAGGACAAAGGCAAAATATGCAATATAAAGCATAAATCTACAAGAAATACATGAAGCAATACATAATGAAAGCTAGAGGCTGGGCTGCATACAGAATGTTGGCACTCATACAAGAAAAATTGAATGGTCCTAAGGCATGAACTCTGATAATTAACACAATCAGTGATTTGAAGAGTAATGGGGTATTCAGTATTATACAATGACCCCCCCCATCAATATTCCAAAATGTGCACACTGATTGATCAGCATGCCAGTTGTAAATCAGACTTATACTAATGGAAAAAGGTCTGGTCGCCCGGACTTTTTCCATTACTATAAGTCTTTTTTTTTTTTTTTTTTAGACAGCAACGGAGAACAGAAGAGCTCCGTTGCTGTAATCTTGCTATGTTAAACAGGTTTAACATAGAGAGATAGCTTAAAAAAAGCAACGGAGATCTTCCTTTCTCCATTGCTTTCTTTAAAGCTGTCTCGCTATATTAAACACATTTAACATAGCAAGACACTTTTAAAAAGCAATGGAGACCTTCCTTTCTCTGTTGCTTCCACACACAGCTCTGATGTACAGCGTAAGCATACGCATGCACAGTACATCAGAACTGCTGCAGAATACCGGACAGCTGCAGAAGGGCAGCACGGAGGTATTATACAATGCCATTATTTAAGAAAAGTAAATATTTATTTTCTTTCATAATATCATTGTATAATAGCAATAACCCACTTCTGGGTGTGGGTAATGCTGGATTTACCCATGGTTGTCTTTGTTTAGCCACTCGGGCTTCACCCTCGTGATCAAACCACACCAACCGTGGGTAAATCCAGCATTACCCACACGCAGGCATGGGTTATTGCTTAAATAATTAACATATTGCCTAAAGCAAAATAGTCTAGTGAGCTGGAGTACATGGGACAGGGGCAATTCAAAGACAGATGTAGTATAATCACATTGCAGTTACGTGGTCAGCACCATATACAAATGACTGTATAATGATATGCAAGTAGGAGGAACTATGGAAATATGAACACTTGTTTATGTTAATGAAGGAAGACAACATGGTGGAGTTATTCAAAAGCATGTAACAACTGCAGAATTAGCCTCAGTGAGGAGCAAATCTGTTCAAAGTGATTTCCCAGTGAATAGACATGCTGGCTACATTAAGAGGCTAGTAGTACCATCTGCATTAGCCGAATGGCATATATTAGTGGCCACTCTGCCACTCTCAGTCAGTGACTGTAATGAGGCGTGCCATCGCCCTCCACATCATACTATCCATGCTGCACTGGTGTCTGCAATATGTAGTATGGCAACTTGGGTTTATAGATGGCTACTAGCTATCAGCCCAAGAGTTATTTTAAGCTGACTCAGTATTAGCTGAAATTTAACAAAATATTGTTAACATGTGTAAATATACCACGGAATGTTACAGTTATGAAAGAAGCATGTATACATCAAGCATTCACAGGCTGTCTTGTCCATTAGGGACCTAAGTGCCAAACTAGGGGTAACTTTGCTAGTTCTCATCCATAGGTTCATAGGTGTATACTTGGCTAATGTCCAATGGGGCCCTTAAAAGCCAAGCAATGCAATCTTAATTTAATTTACAGGGGTGATTTACTGACTGATTCTGTTAATCAGAAACATAGGAGCTAGACCAGGTGTGAATGTCTGACTAGCCATCTATAGGTCCAAGCTGCAATTAAATGCAGATAGGGAGCAACTGTGCTTCAGATGGATGGGAGACCTGTTCCAGAGAAACATATCTGTCCCTCCAACATGTCCTACTTATGTTGCAAACAAAAATTAGGTCTTTTAATCTAGTAGTTCTAATGCTGTTTGTTTTGCTGATGTACAAAAGATTCATCAAAACAGGGTCCAGGGATGTCTTATATGGCAAGCAAATATCACCTCTCAGAAGTCTTTATGATACTGAGTAAAGAAACAGGGCTTTCAGGTGATCATCATAGAACACTGTGTTTACTCTCTGTATTTTTTCTTAGGAAACTTTGTGGACATTCCAATATCTGCATGTGTCTGGTCAGGTACATACTGAAGGGGTCATTATACTTTATGGTGGGCCTGATGAGGTTGGAGTACCTAGATGCCATGTCCTTGCTTATAAGTTGAGCAACATAGAAGGATTTATTTACTACCTTGGACACATGTTGGTGAAGGCTAGGTTACTCTCTACATTAATTCTCAGATCCCTGTCTAGTGAATCAACATTTAACAGTGTTTTATTGATGCTGTACTTACCCATGGTGGCAGACTTATCAAAGGATGCTATTATTCATTTCTTGGTATTGAGTTTTAAGCCATGGCTTTGGCAACAAGCATTTTTCTGTATTAGACCTTCATGATGGGTGTTCTCATCTTGGGAGGATTGAATGACTGCTCCCAGATTGCAATCATCCGCAAACCTGGTTAGCCAAAGGCCTCTGACACTGGCTTTCACAGTTGAAAAGTAGATGCCAAAGGTGAGTGGAACTAGCCTAGAGCTCTGGTGGACTCCACTGGTGACCGGCCTTTTTGTAGTGATGGCCTTACTGATTCTAACCTCCTGAGTTCTATCAGTGCACCAGCTAGCAAACAGGCATGTTATAAGGGGATTTATATTTAAGTTTGTTGACAATGCCTGAGTGAGATATTGCTTCAAATGTCTTAACGGGATATATGTAGATAGCATGTACAGTTTTTCCGTCATCCATTGCCTTAGTGGCCTTTTCAAAGAAGTCCATCAGATCCAGTAAGCATGACCTTCCTTTGACAAAGCCAAACTGGGATGTATCCAGTGTCTAGAGGTCTCCTGTGTGCTTGTCGACAATTTCCACCCTAATTCTTTCCATGGATTTGGAAATAAGACTAGTCAGACTAAAATGTCTGCAGTTTCTGGGATCTGGTGAAGGTCCTCCCTTATAAAGGGGGGTGGCCATCACAGTGCTTCATTCATATGGCACAAAGCCTGTTTTAAGATTATAGTTAAATAATGACTCCAGGGATCTTCATAAGTCTTATTTTAGACTATTCTGGAGGCATCCTGGGATGTTAGCAGGGTCAACTGAGGCTGTATTCTTTGCTTTAGTGAGTGCAGTCAGTACATGCTCCATAGTTATAGCTGGAGGAGTTATGTTTGAGGGTATTATTGGGGGGTCGTGGTGAGGGTGAGTAAAGTTGGAACTCAGTTTCACTCATAACAGATTCACTATATCACCAAGTTCAGTGAAAGTGGCACCAATAACCACCAGTTCATCACATTGCTTAGTGCTGCCCGTGAGGTTTATGACATAGCTGTAGAAGGCCTTATAGTTATCTTCCTCCTGGGAGATCTTAACCACAAAGTTGGCTTTGCTTGACCTAATTAGCCCTCTTAGTTGCCTATTTACTTTGATGAAAGCGTTATTTTTATAGGAATTACCCTTCCTGATTTTTGTCATATGTATTTTTTTCCTTTTGTCGTATATCCCTTTTAATTTGGGATTTCACCAGCACTGGGGCTAGTTCGTGACTTACTTCTGATAGGGACAGCAGCCTCTAGGCAACCACTGACATATTTCTACAGAGTTCATGAGGGCAAATCAGCATAGGCTGGTGTGTTCTTGTGGTTTGAAGGGGTCCCGTATTTTGACAAACCGTCACTTAATAACAGGTAATTTGCCTTGGAATAGTGCCTGTTATTGATTTTAATAAGATTACAGAGTTGATTTTGATTTCATAGGTTCATAAGTTCATATGAGATTACTAGGCTAATGGTTTAAAGGCCCTTACAAACCTAACCGATATAACACAATTTTACCCAATATATGGCACCTAGGGGCAAGGGGGTGACATGGATTTGTGCCTATGCATTGACCATCTTACAGATTGCCCCTGTCTGTAAGGGACATAGGCACAACCCCAGGAGCAAATTTGTGATTCCCCAACTGTAAATCCAAATTGTTTTTGAAGTGGGCCAGGGAAGGGATCTTCTTAATGTTAATAGGAAAGCTATTCCAAAGATGGGGCAATATCTGAGACACATATCTGTCTCTCCAGCATATTTTGTTTGAGTCACTGACAAAGTTTAGATTCTTAGACCTGGTGACTCTCATGCTATTTAACTTGCAGATGTGTAGCAACTCCATCTGGGATGGACTTGTGAGTGTGTAGGTCAGGCATATGTCACCCCTTAAGAGTTGGTGGGTATCAGAGAAATGTAATAGAGCTTTTAGTCTATCTGCATAGTTTGTGTTGTTTGCACCCTGTATTTTTTGTGAATACCTCTGAGATCATGCCAGCTGCTCGATCAAGTACATGCCAAATCACATACTGTACTCTACTGTCTAATGAGGGCTGAGTACAGCAAGGCTATAATTTCCTTGGATCTGGATGCCATACCTTTACTTATAAGTTGTGCCACACAAAATGATTTCCTCATCACTGTAGAAACATGGTGGTCAAAGTTCAGGCTACTATCTATCTATGCACATAGACCTGCCACCTCTGAGTCTACTTTAAGGGGTGTGCTATTGATTTTGTAATTTGCAGGGGTATTTGACTTCCCAATAGGTATGATAATGCATTTTTTCCATTTAGTTTTAGGCCGCAGTTCTGGCACCAATCATTTGTCTGATCAAGACCCTCCTGAAAGATACCTGCATCATTGGGGATTCAGTAATTGACCCCTGCTTGCAATCATTGGCAAACTTTGTTATCCAGAGGCCTTCCACATTTTTCTTGACTTCATAGATGTATATTCCAAACTGGAGTAGTCTCAGTACTGAGCCCTGTGGCACACCACTAGTAACTGGCCACTTTCTGAATCCGGATTCACCCACTTTAACCACATGTCCTGCCTGTGATCCAATTGGCTAGCCATCTGATGACATAGGGATTTATACCCAGTTTTATGAGTTTATTTATAATACCTGAGTGGGAAATTGTGTAAATGCCCTGGCCAGGTCGAAGTAGGTGGTATGTACTGTTTTACCCTCATCCATGGCCTTAGTGACTTTCTGAAAGAAATCCACTATACTCAGTAAGCATTACTTGCCTTGACTGGGTTGGGTTCAGTGTTTGGAGGTCTCCTATGTTATTATTTATCAGGTCCATGTTTATTCTTTCCATGGTCTTAAATATAAGACTAGTCAAACTTGTGGATCTGTAATTTTCCAGGTCAGTAGATGGTTCCACTTTATGCAGAGGGATGATTGTTACTATCTCTGTCTACTATTATCTATCTACTACTCTATAGGGCAAAGCCAGTCCAGAGGCTGTTGTTAAATGGAGATCCTAATGGGCCTGATAATTCCTGATTTAAGTTGTATAAGAGGCAGTCTGATGTACTGTCAGGCCCTACTGAATCTGTGTTTTTAGCTTTAGAGAACACAGTGACAATCTATTCTTTGGTGTAATTGGCAGTGGAATAGTAGCGGGTATTTCTTGGTGGATACCTGGGAGTGATAGAGAGGTGAAATTTGAGCTGAATTTGTCATCCATCAGATTTGCTATGTCTTCTGGCTGAGTATAGGCGATGACATTTATAACTAATTCTGCACACTGTTAGGTGTTGCCCTTAAGATTGCAGACATAACTGAAAAATGCCTTATGGTTATCCTTAGCTTTGGATACTATTTTACTGCAAAGTCTGCTTTCAGAGACTTGACTAGTTCCCTGATTCATTTGTTTAGACAAAAGAGGGACATATTGCTGTATTGTACACATTCCCTCTTACTTCTTGACAGGATTTTCCTTCTTTTGTTGTACAACCTATTAATACCACTAGTCCAGCAGGGTGCCTTGTTTTTGTGGTCTGGACTGAATTTATTTCGGTCTGGTACTGCTGTTTCTATGCAGTTGTTTATATGGTCATAAAGAGCTTTTGTGAATGGCTCCACATAGGTTTCTGTGTTAAATGGATTAGGGGAAGCTTGGAAACTAGCTATGATGTCCCTTAATAGGGGGTTATTTACCTAAGAGAAGTTCTTAAAATTTGTGGGGTTAAGTGGGGGGACTAGCTTTACATTTAGAGAGACCATTTTGTGATCTGATCTTACCAGTGAGGACATAACACTAGAGGTGGGTGAACAATCTCCCATATTTGTGAGTACCAGATCAAGGACATTTGTTCCCCTAGTGGGAGGACAGACAAGCTGCTCCAGGGCATTTGAATTTACAAAGTGAAGAAATCTTTGGGCCTATATGTTAGTGGTCATGTATGCCTCTCAATTAATGGAGGGGTAGTAAAAATCACCCAAGAGTATGGCATTGGGCTGGACCGTGAATGATTTTAGTAACTTCAGGTATGATCTATGGGTTCCTGGTTCTTAGTGAGGGACCTGTAGCTAGCAGTAATATGATAATATATTTTTCAAAGGAGACAGCTTTATGGTTGGACATTACCAGAGACATTAGTGGAAGTTCTGCATTCTTACATATTTGTGAGCATGATGGTCAGTATGTTGGAGCCTCTAGTGGGTGTATTCACTATTTGGTCAAGGTTATTTGTATTTACAAAGTCCAGGAATATCTGTGCCTGTAGATTTGAGGTCATGTAGGACTCCCAATCTATAGAAGGGTGGTTAGAGTCTCCCATGAGTAGGGTATTAAGTTGGATGGTAACTGTCTCCAGTAGGTACAAGTATGCATTGTGAGCTTCTTGGGACATAGAGGGTCACCTATAGCTGGCTAGGACATGACACTATGTTTTGTCTATGGTGATCTACACTTGGAGGAACTCCAGCATGCCATTCTGTTTGACCACCCTAAAAGTATACCTGTTAATTATATATATATATATATATATATATATCTATATATATATATATATATATATATATATATATATAGAAACACCTCCACCTTTAGCTCTTGTCTGTACAGCTACTGGTCTGGAAGTGTGGAAGGCATTGAAATCTTGTGCTGCTTCGGTACTCTCTGCCACTTTAAACCATGCCTCGATAGCTGCTCAGATAGCTATATTGTCAAG
This sequence comes from Protopterus annectens, assembly GCF_019279795.1. Classification (NCBI taxonomy): domain Eukaryota; kingdom Metazoa; phylum Chordata; order Ceratodontiformes; family Protopteridae; genus Protopterus; species Protopterus annectens. Next base: position 943,511,141 of record NC_056745.1, read on the forward strand.
TGGGAGGAGGGTTTGGAGGGAGTATAGTTTTTTCTTTAGGCTCTTGGCACTGAACAGTAACACCTTGAGGTTCCATGGAGTTTATTTTGCTATGTCAGTAGGTTTGTCAATTTCGCTTTGCCTAAAAAAAGGCACTTTGGAGGTAGACAAACCCTTAGCCAGTATTTGAAAGCTTAGATGGGAAAGGTGCAGACCATTCTTGGCAAAGCAATGTGGTCTGTTGACCATGTCCTCCCAAGCTGACAAATAGTGGATCCCCTTAGAATGACACCAGAAAGACAGCCAGTTGTTAAAAATCAATAACTTTTTGCTCATATTGTGTGGCATCATTCTTTGTGATGGTAATATGCTGCTCAGTGCCAAGCTCATACCAGCCTGAGACACATAGGGCCGGATTCACGAAGGCTTGCAAGGAGTCTTAGAGTAGAGTAAGACTCCATGCAGCTATCCTGTCCAATAAGCGATCCAGGAACAGCCTGTAGGGGCGTGTAAGAGAGCTCCTAAAACGGCTCTTACACGGACAGGGCTGGGATATGCAAATTATCTCAATTGCAGGCAAAAGGCATGCAAATGAGGTAGATTTAAGATTCAGGAAACCTGAACCTGTCTGAGTAAGAGCAGTGTTATTTGCAGAAATGTACTCAGTTGACAACTGAGTACCATTCTGCAAATAGCAAAACGGAGCCGTGACAGATCCAAATAAAGGTTGCATCCAGTGCAGAAAGCATGCCAATGGCCAAATATACGGCCATTGGAAATGTTTGCTGATGCAATATGAAAATAAAAATATATATATATTTTTTGACAATTTCCTATGTTTAAGCGTAGCACAGCACAACTCAAATGGGCTACGCTCTAAAACCCAGAATACTAAAAATTAAAACCCACAAATGTGGACTTTATTGAAATTGTTAATGTACAATGCAAGGGAATGGCAGGCTGAAGACAACATGGCCACCGAGCAGAGGTTGCTAAGGGGGGAAGCTCAGTCTAAGACATGTAACCAAGCATTAATAGGCAATCCTATGTAAATGAGTGTTAGGATAGTGAATCACAAGTTTACATAGCAAAAGAGCACAGTCAGTGGAGTGTAGGAGTAGGATATTGGGTGTAACAGAGTAGAAGATAGGTGACATCATGAGGGGGGTATGTATGAAAGAAGTGAAGCTCATTGGAGCAGAGTGGCATGTGTCAGCTGTCATTTACACATCATGGAAAGAGGTGTGTCAACAGGTAGGCTAGGGAAAGGCAAGAAATGGAAGGTGTATGCCGTGGATAACACCAAAGTTTCTTGCTGAGCGGGTATGCAAGTGTGTGCACACGTGTAAAGCCGAGTAAGACAAAGGGTGTACGTGTAAGCATGAGTGTGCACGCTTAAGCCAGAGTAAGCATGTATAAGGCTGTTTAAAGAGTTGTAAGTGTGTTTGCACTGGTGTGCGCGTGTTTTAACCCGAATAAGCAAAGTTTAGTCCATGTAAGCATGTGTGCGCATGTGTTAGCTGCTGTGTGCGTGTTTGCGCTTGTGTGCGCGGCGCTCCCCCCCCGAGGAAACAGAAAGGAAAAAGGAAGCACAACAGATAGTAGGAAGCTACCAGGGAGTACTAGCAGAGCTAGCAGGTGAAAACAATCAGAATCAGGCAATTACACAGGCAGTACACTAGCCCAGCCCAGCCTAGCACTTAAAACTCTGCAAACAACAGTCCAGTATGTTTCTCACAACAGTCACTGCAGTAAGCTAATAGAAGTGAAAACTGAAAAAGCTTTACTGAGGCAAAGAAATGTTAATGGCTGCCATTGCTGTTATAAGGCAACATATGCAACATGCTGAGGGTAGTGACAATGGAAATGCTGCTGGACAACCCACAGTGAGGAGACGGAGAAGAGTGTACAGGCCCAGGGTAACCTACCAGGGGCTACATGAGCTGGAGATAATGGAGCGCTATAGAGTGGACAGAGACCTCCTGCAGCAAATTGTTGAGCTGCGCAGGCCACGCCTTACACACAGAACCAACAGAGGGGAACACATCCCAGTGGAAACCAAGGTATGTGTTGGCCTAAGAATATTAGCAACAGGTACCTTCCAGAGACCAACTGGTGATATGATGGGGATATCACAGGCATCAGCATCCAGGGTACTATACCAGTTCCTGGATGCCATGTCAGCACATGTCAGTGATCATGTATATTTCACCAATTCCCGTGAGGTATTGGCCAGCAATATGCATCTCTTCCAGCAAATAGCGGAATACCCTGAGGTAGTGGGTGCAATAGACTGCACTCACATATGCATCAAAGCACCAGCCGGTGAGTGGGGTAGGGTCTACTTCAACCGCAACGACTTCCCCTCCATCAACTGCCAGGTCATGTGCGATGCTCAGGGCATACTACTGAATGTGTGAGCTGGCTGCCCTGGAAGCTACCATGATTCTCATATCTGGCATCTGATGCAGCTGTACCAGACATTTGCCAATGGGGACATCCCACATGGTCACCTAGTGGGGGATGCTGGCTATGCACTGGAGCTGTGGCTGATGACACCCATCAGAAATGCACACACACCTGAACAGGAACGCCATAATGAGGCACACGCACAAACATGTAATGTAATAGAGCGTGTGTTTGGGCTGCTCAAGTCACAGTTCCAGTGCCTGGTGGAGCCTTGCAGTACTCACCAACTACATGTACCCAATTTGTCATGGTATGTGCTATGCTACATAATATGATCCTGTGAAAACAGCTGCAGCAGGACCAGCATATGCCTTGGCCAAACAGCCCCCCACCATTGCCAAGGCCATCACAGGCAGAGCATGACTCGGAGGAGAAACAACCTGAGCCTGCCCCAGTAGGCAGAAGGAGGCATGTCCAGTATGCTTTGGCCTTGGCAAAGAGGCAATGCATAGCACATACACTGGCTCAGTAGGAACTCTGGAAATGATACCTGTCTCTGACTCGTACATATAGTAAAAGGGATGCCTAAGTTGACACTACCTGCTTTCAAACATGTACAGGGAGTGTAGTATGTGCATCTGACATAGGCAGCTCTGCAGCACCCCCTAAGGCATGATTGCCATTTGTTAAGCAATATAAAGCAGTGCTAAACAACATTTGCCACCATGTAGTATATGCAAACAAAATCGCACACACCAACTAGCACAACTGTGGTCAATGTTCAGTAATATTGGGCAACGTCCAGCAATGTTGGTGAATATTGAGCAATGTCGGACAAGCCTGGTCTAAGTAGGGCATAGCTGAACAAAAGCCAACATGCTCATATTTGCTTAACTGGCCCTTAAGCAGTCTGGCTGCTCAGTATAAAAATATAAAGCAGTGATGGGCCTCGAACCCAGGATACTGTGCACTATAGCCAAAGTACTGAACCACTAAACCATGACAGTATTGCAGTGGTCAGCCTGTATGAAGAAATGTTGATAAGTCTATGCAAAGTATTTCATGGAAACCCTGCAAGCACAGCGTAATTCTTGACAAGATATGACACACAGGTGAGTCCTGCAGTGAGAACAGAACCTGACTTCCAACACACACAGTATAAATGTTAATATCGGTCATGTTCGCACACATCAACAAATGTAGTGGACCTCAGATAGCAACATACTGAAGGGTCACACTGGGCATGCTCACACACTTGAATAAATGAGACAAATGTCAGACAACAAAACACGGAATGACAGAACTGGGCATGCTCACACACTTAGGCCATGTCTGAGTACAGCAGTGGGCCACGCATATCTGGCAGTTGCAGGTGTTAACCCAGGAACCTGTCACTATACAGCAATCTGCCCTGTGCACAGTTATATAACAACAGACACATCTATAATATAGTGGAACCCTGTCATAATCATATATGTTATGCAGATACTGAAGTTGTTCATAGAAACTGGTAAAGCAAAGATGATAAAGACCTGCAACCAGTATCAGCAATAAACATTGTGCATCTTGAACATTAGCATAGGTTCAGAGGTCGATACTAGGCTATCTGCCCTAGGGCATGTACAAGCGTAGCCAGAGTGTGTTTGGCATTCACAACCCTGCCAGATTACTACACTGTGTGTGTGAATAGTAGGTCACACAAGATAGCCCATGTACGTTTAGGCTAGAGTGCCTCTGTCTAGCAGGGACACAGAAGATATCCCAGGGGTAAACATATGATCACCCATACAGTCATCAAGATGTCTCCAGTAGGTGGTCAGTGGGTGGCTCTGCCCATGTGAAACTGGGATTATATTCTGGAGTGAGTGGAGCCTCTGGGATAAGAATCTGTCCCTCCACAATGTCCTATTAACATCTGTGCTGAGGTGTACGTCCCTGGAGTGTGTAGCTTCAAGGGAGTCAGATATCCTGAGGTGGAGCATGTCCAGTAATTCTGGGTTGGGTATATCTGTAAACAACAAGCACACATCATATCTGAGTAGGTGGTAAGCGACTGAGTAGAGTTGGAGTTACTGCATCTGAACTGTGCAGGGCATCTGTGTGAGTCCCTAGATCTGCTTGGTGAGGAACTTCTGTGGCCAGTACAGTTGCTGCATGTGTCAGGTAAGGTACACCCCAAATGTGGCATTGTAACCAAGCATGGATGTGATGAGTATAGGGGCACAATGACCTCACTCGATCTAGATGTGAAACCATATGGGATAAGGTGGCCCACATAGAAGGTGTGTCCAACCACTTTGGCAACGTGAATGTCAAAGGCGACAGTACGAACAAGTCATGTCCCCAAATCCCTAACAACTCCTACAGTATGTAATGGAGTACTACCTATGTGGTAATGTGTGGGCATGCTGTTATTCCCAAAGGGGATGACTATGCAACTAATGGCATTTAGCTGAAGGCCATAGCTCAGGCACCAGTCATCCATCTCTGTGAGACCCTGTTTGAGTATGCATGTGGCAGCTGGAGAGTTGATCATGGCACCCAGTTTGCAGTCAAGTGCAAACATGTTCAGCCATATTCCCCCTGTGGTAGCCTGTACGTCAGACAAATATATACTGAACAAGAGAGGTCCCAGGACCGAGCCGTGTGGGATGCCACGTGTAACTGGTGTATAGTCAGACATGACACATGCAATTCTGACCATGTGGGTGCTATCCCTGATCCAGGTATCAATCCAACATGTTAGATATGTGTCCATATCGATGCTGGTGAGCCTATGCATAATGGCCCAGTGGGTTATTGTGTTGAAGGGTTTTGCAAGGTTCAGGTTGGCTGTGTGGACAGCTGTCCCTATGTCGATGGACCTGTTAGCTGTTTAAAGAATACAAACAGGTTCAAGAGGCAAGATCTGCTCACAACAATGCTGAAATGTGTAGGACACAGTGTCCATAGGTTCCCAATGTCTATGTGTATGAGTCCCATGACAATACACTCCATAGCTTTGCAGAACAGGCTACTTAGGCTTATAGGGCAATATTGTCTGTGGTCCATTGTGGCACCAACTCTGTGGAGTGGGACCACTGTCACTGTACGCCATTCCTTGGATACATATCCTGTGGTAACTCTGATACTGAACAGTGATGTAATGTGAGGGTTACGTCTGTCATGATGCTCTTGTACGATGCAGGCTGGGACACCGTCTGGTCACATTGATACTGTGATGTACGCTTTGGGGAGGGCAGCACTCACCTGTTACTGTGTGATATCAGAGAGGTTATACTCTGTTGGGATGGATAGTTGCTCCTTAGGGGGGATGGGTGGAAGACATCTGCACTGAACCTGTTTGCTAGGATGTTGGCAATGCCAGTGGGTTCAGGGTAGGTTTAGTCAGTATGCAGTAACTCACAGCATATCATTGAGTGTCCACCTAGGTTCCTGACATAACTGAAGAAGGCTGTGTGATAGTCCTACGTGTCAGTTGCAATTGTCCGGTACAAGCGGCCCTTAGAAAAGTTCATGAGTGATCATAGCTATCTGCTAGTACAGGTCACAGATGCCTTCCCAGTCTGGAATTGTGCTCTATCATGTAATAGCTTCCTCCTGATGTTGTATAACTTATTAATGGCTGGGGTCTACCAGACAGGTCCCCTGCCATTGAAGTAGTGAGTCCTGTTGTTATTTGGGATAGCACAATCCATGCAGTCCACTAGGTGTCCATAGAAAGTGTATGTAAAAGATGCAGCAGTGTGAGCCGTATTTGCCACTGTCTCAAGGTCTCTGAAGGATACCAACTTGCTGCGGTGAAGTGAGATGTTGGCTCATGAGAAGTTCACCAAGATTACCCAGGATGGGTGTGTGGAGGGTATATGTATGTCCAGTGAGATACATGTATGTTCTGACCTTACCAAGGAAGGGTATATCGCTGGTGTGGAACATAGAGTCCTCATGTTGGTGATGATCAGGTCCAATATGTATTCCCCCTTGTGGCTGTGCTGACTGTTTGTGCCATAGCATATGAGTCTACAAATTGTAGCGACTGTTGGGTGAGGGTGTCAGGGCTTGAGTAGTATCCCCAGTCAATATTTGTGTATATGAAGTCACACAATATAATGGTGTTTGTGGAGACCTTCATATTCTTTATAGTTCCCACGAAAGCCGAATGTAGTTCCTGAGTTTGGGAGTGTGTTCTGTAGCAAGCAACAAACTGAAAGGCAGTATTGCACAATGGTAGTTGTATATGTATGGTCTGTGATACTTTGTGCAGTGCTACTAACCCGGAGGTGTGTGTATCTGTGATGTATATGGATACTCCCCCTAGTTGTGTTGTCTGTTCCAAGTCTTGTTGTCAGACAGCATGGTATGAAACATAACCTGGTAGTGCTGGTGTGCATAAGTGAGCCTGAACCAGGCATCTGTCATTGCACAGATATCGCTATCCTCCATAATGAGGAGAGTCCTGAGTGGCCACAATATGAGGTTAACACAACTGTTGTTGAGCAGCATTACCCTTAGTTTCATTTAACCTGTAATGTCTATGGAGGTGGGTTTGTCTTCTGAGCCCTGCTTAAAAAAGGCACTATGGTGGTAGCAAGAGCCTTAGCCAGCATTCCAAAGTCCAAGGGTGACAGGTGCTGGCTGTCCATAGTGAAGCTACGTGGCATGTTGGGCATGTCATCATAGGCTGACAGACACTGTATCCCCTATAAATTAAACAAATTTGTTAGGCAACTGTTAAATGTGATATGTGTGTCCATATACTGTGACATCATACTTGGTGGGTGTAAGATGCTAGACAAGGTCAGGGTCATACTGGCCTGGGCTACATGATCAGAGTGTTCCTCCATGTATCATGCCATGTGGTCCAGGGAGTAACGTCTGAGGTTATACACACCAGCATGGGCAATGATGGTACCAGTCCTGTACTTGCTTTGCAGTGACCTGACTACCTGTGTTATGCTGCAGATCCTGGCACCCAGCAGACAGCCCCAAGTGACTTTTCCTTGTTAGGGCTGGTGAGTGGTACGTCAGTGTGTCTGACAATATGTGTGGCCTATTACAAGTGTATTAGGTGTGTTGTTTAGCCTGAAGGGCAGTGACTGTGTGGCACACTGACATTGTGAAGTATGTGATATGTGGGTATTGTAGTGGGGTAGCAGGTGTGTGTGTCTCTGCTTTGGAGGTCTCTGCTGCTTAGGTAGAGTACATTTACAGCATCTGAGTATGTCTATGTGTGATAATGTGGATTGAGTGCTGTTGCTAGAGGATATGTGAGACTGATATGTAATGTGTGTGGTTACCTTCACCACCTGATAGACTGTGCCAGTCATGGGTCGAGAGAGTTCAGCACCCTGTATGTCTATATAGGTGCATCTCACACATATATCTGAGTTTGTCAGGAGGAAGAGAGGGTTGTCTGTGTACATGAGGCAGATGTGACATCGTGTCAATATCACAGTATCCACCAGCTGGACTGGAGAGTACACATGAAACCGACCCCTGGACATGCCAGGATATTATCATGACATACTCTGTAGCCTGATCACAAAGGATCAGTAGGGTGTTGTGTAAAAGAGTATAACAGGGATTAGTGCTCATGTTCGTTGGTGTTTTGTAAAGAGTAGCTGAGAAGGAGTCCAGACTGAATCATGACACCTTCTTCAGCAATGTCATAAATAGCAATGTACACCCATATATGTCCTGAGTTAGGGCCAACTGTACCTGAGTGACAATGCCGACATCATGACAGACAGGCCCATATGTACATACCCACCTCCCACTGACAATAGTCCATATCATCATATCAGGAGATATCACATGTAGAATTAATGAGCAGCTATCCCCACTGCCAAAAGCATGGCAGCAAGTGGAATACATTGCTTCCCAATATGTATCATGCACAAACTACAGAACAAACAGATCATGCACCTGAACAGTCAGCTGAGCCTCACCCCCTACACAGGATGTGGAACCGTTGAATGTGTCACAGCTACATATGACACTCCCCACAAGTGTTGGTACACAACACACCATGGGAATTCAAGTCCAGTATGCCTATGAAGTCTGATCTGCAAGGTCATGGAGTCCATCATGGTTGCAGCCATAAACAGAGCTTTTGGAAGCTGACATACACACAACCCTACCAACTGTGGTATGTTCATGTGCGGATCATGGTTCCCAAACATGCTAGACTGTTTGCAAGGCAGCCACCCAAGATATACATCAATGAACACATCTACACATGTGTCGCATAGATTTTGAATAGCCCTTAATCAACATCCCAGACACATGTAGTATCCACAAAACCAACAAGCTGTGCATAAATATGTGTTTACATATGATGGAATGTCAATGTGTCCACAGATAGATCACACAAGGTAAGGATTCTGAGGTCTTGTTCAAGCTGTTGACACCTACTGACCCACATGGACCATTCCTGGAATGGCATAAAACAAAGTGTACACACATCACCATGTCTAGTCTGATGATGTCACCATCCTATAAATACAGCAGGAGAAGCGAAACCAGCCAGTAAAGCAAATAACGCGCTGTGTTAATGCGTCTCTCTCTAGTATCATAACATAGTTAGGTAGGGGTTTGAATCCTGTAAACAGTGAGTGTGTGTGTGGGGGGGGGTATGTGTGCAGATTCCGTTGAGAGGTGTCCCCTTTTTGGAGACTGGGAAAACTCACTAAAAGAGGTACATTCCTCTTTGGAAAGTCTGATGATGTCACCATCCTACAAATACAGCAGGAGAAGGGAAACCAGGCAGTAAAGCAAATAGTGTGCCATGTTAATGCATCTCTCTCTAGTATCATAACATAGTTAGGTAGGGGTTTGAATCCTGCAAACAGTGAGTGTGTGTGTGTATGTGTGTGTGGGGGTGTGTGTGTATGTGTGTGTGTGTGTGTGTGTGTATGTGTGTGTGTGTGTGTGTGTGTATGTGTGCAGTTTCCTTTGAGAGGTATCCCCTTTTTGGAGACTGGGAAAACTCACTAAAAGAGGTACATTCCTCTTTGGAAAGTCTGATGATGTCACCATCCTACAAATACAGCAGGAAAAGGGGTACCAGCCAGTAAAGCAAATAGCACACCGTGTTAATGTGTCTCTCTGTACTATCATAACATAGGTAGGTAGGGGTTTGAATCCTGCAAACAGTGAGTGTGTGTGTGTGTGTGTGTGGGTGGGTGTGTATGTGTGCAATTGTCTTTGAAAGGAGTGCCCTTTTTGGAGACTGGGAAAAAACACTAAAAGAGGTACATTCCTCTTTGGAAAGACTGATGATGTCACCATCCTACAAATACAGCCGGAGAAGGGAAACCACCCAGTAAAGCAGAGAGCATGCCGTGTTAATGCATCGCTCTCTAATATCATAACATAGCTAGGTAGGGGTTTGAATCCTGCAAATGCTGACTGTGTGTGTCACTGTTGGTCAATGCGGTGTGGGTTTTGCTTTTACTGTGTTATGACATAGTATGATTACAACAGTAAGTGCATTGCACACATCAGGTATCTGCGTGGCAAATATATATGTGTACATGTCCCCTCAATCAGTACATAGGTGTGAAGCCTGCATACTACATGAATACATTTGTTTCCATTGACAGGTTGTGCCACTGCTTCTCAGATCGTAAGTCACATATGTATGCATGTGACATGGCCATCCACTGTCATGTTCTGTGGCCAAGGTCACCTGTGGCACACACACCCATGACAGTTACTTAAGAGTAGTGTGAGTGAGGGTATATGCCTGGGGTATATGTCAGACATGGTCATACACAACAAAGACTGCCAAGAATGGACAGTCTTTATAGGTGTACAACTGCCTTGTGGATATGCATTCAGGCCTCTAATGTCTTATGTTATACACCTTGGGACTCCACAATACCTATGGATATGTGGATACCAAGGGACACATGACATAACATGAGGCTGTATGTACACATTGGTACCCAACATACATGTTGAGGGCTACCACCTGTGTGGTACTGATGGGATAGTATGTATAGTACATGAGGATGACTATGCCATAGTCGGCTTACTGCTATACAGCATGTATCAGACAACAGGTATCTGTCTGTATGATACCCTTGTGTAGAATATGCGTCCCATCCAGGGAATGCATTGTAGGCCAATCTATGCATTTCCAGATTTGGATGGACACATCCCTAGTGTGTCTGCATGTACCTAAGGGGGCTATATGCCAAACAGGTGTGGTCACAGGAATGGGTGGCGGTCATTACTACTGGTTAGTGTTATAGCACCGGAAGGATCCAATTGTTACTGGGTTCCCTACTACTGTGTCATTTGTCAGGACATCATTCGATGATTGCTTATAGTCATGCTGTTGAGGTTGTGTATACTACCAGACGGCAAATCATTGACAGATATTAATGGTATCACCCACAGCATAGTGTCAACCCATGTCATACACACGTCTACCCATGTTAGTACATAACTGTAGTAGAATGCATACTGACCATTGAAAGATACTATGAGATGTTAACAATGTGTACAATAGGGTATGCCACATGCCCTATGTGTCCACTATGCACGTACATGCAGACAGTGCACACCCACCATGTTCACAGATGTACACTTGCTAATCTGTACTGCACACATCACACACATACTGTCCACTCACTAACACATGCTGGCAACACATTACACTTCAGCCAAGTGGCACATGGGTGGACAATACATACTCAGACCTAACAGTGGTGTAAACAATGCTACATTGGCAATCAGAGGTTTGATGCATAATGTCTGCTCAGATATACCTACAAGGATGTCGTTACACTTCCTTGTTGACAACTTGCTATTATTGCTACACTGCTATAGTGTCACCCTGTGCATCAGCACCATGTTAGCCTGTCCCTCCGTCAATGATGCAGATGACAGGAGGTGACAAAGGTATCATCATATGCACAGGGTGTTATGTTGTTTGCCAGAGCCTGACATTGACCCATCCAATCGACATGTGTGTGTGTGTGTGTGTGTGTGTGTGTGTGTGTGTGTGTGTGTGTGTGTGTGTGTGAGGGACAACAGTACAGCATGGGCCAATGTTGATGTAATGTGTGTGTGTATGTGTGAGCCCTAGTTGTTTGGTTAATGTGTGTGTGTCTGCATGCACACAGCTCCACCATGTGGCTGCCATATATGGTAGTTTGTGGGACAGCCACAGACTGTACCTGCTAGGCTGTACAGATCACTGTCTCTGGCCATGGACACAGTACCTGTGCCTGGCAGGGGTGCTACGAACAGTATCAGGTACCAACCCTGACTGAGTACTGTCATCAGAGGCAGAGGTATGATGACTGGACCCATGTCCCTGCTGGGACTGTCCAGAGCCACGTGCACGTGGTCTAGTGGGACGGTCAATGGACAGGCCAGCCCCAGCATTGCTGGGGCTGGTAATGCCACTATGGGAGTGGCTATGAATTGTGGGCCATCCACGACCACTGCCAGCTGTTGCTGGCATGTGTCCGCGTCGATGTCGCAACCCCCCCACATGGTCCTGGCTCATGGAAGATATGTTGTGGAGGGCATCTAATGTCTTCCCCCAACGTCTATCAATGACCTTGGTGTAAGTCCGGATGGCACCGGCAAGGTCACGAATGCTGTCATTGATAGCGGTGTAATGTGCCCTCTGCGCCCTAAGTCCCTGCCTGGTGTACCGTTCCATACGTGCCTGAGCCTGCATTACAGCCCGGAACATACTGGTCATCGTAAGATCTGTGAGGGCACGCCTGCCAGGGGCAATACAACCAGTGGTGCTCCCCTGAGAACCCCTGGACCTCCGCCTATGTGGTACCATTCCAGGTCTACGGCTATGGCTGCCGTGAGGGGATGCAAGTGCCATGTATACCACAGTCTCCTGGTCAATGCCAACTGTATGCTGTCCCTCGCCTATGGCCATTGGTGGTGAGGGATGTATTGACAGTATGAGTGCGCGCATAGATGGGGTTGAACGCTGTGTACTGTTGATTGGCGGACCAACGACAGACCCTGTCAAATCTTCCTGTGCCAATATACATGTGTCATCATCACCACTATTCGTGGCAGTGGCTTCAGGTTGCCTGCTGCTTTCGTCAACCCCTAACTCAGCACCTGTGAGAGGAAACACACTTTACGGTCTACACATGCACACATGCACACATGCACACATGCACACATGGACACATGGACACATGGACACATGGACACATGAACACATGCACACATGAACACTAATACACACCTCACTACAGCACATACACACACATACCAGCAATCCAACACATACTCTATACTGGGTGAAGGTGGGTGTTAGTATCACAAGATAGACAGTCACCACACACGTGTCAGCATGCAGAATATGTGTTGCACAAGACCATGCAGTGCAAGTGTAGACACCCCTATTAAATGGCAGTATGCATGGCTTTGATGCAACTGTGTAGTTGTTCAGTGATTGGCTACACCCTGGAACACAATGTGTACATGGACACAACATTGCTGTGCAAGTATTATTAGCTCTGTAATACCCTGTGCACCATCACTCACAAGTATACATGCCATGGCTACATGTGTTATCTGTGTGATACATAGATATCCATGTCTGAGTGCAGTGTCTGTGTCCATAGCAGATAATAGTGGGCACGGGTGTAGCACATGCATGCTATGTACACACACGAGATGCGCGGTGCATGTTGATGTAAAGGAATCCCAATGCTCGACATGGCCAGTGTACAGTGGTTATGGTGAGTGTGGGACATATTGCAGATATGTGGGTGCCAGACATGACATGGTATGCTACATGACTGCAACATTAAACGCCACACATACCCAATGTGTGTCAAGTGACCTATACACCCACTAGCATTCCAGGACATATATGTGGCACTTTGTGTGGATGGTGACTGCTGTGCATATTGTGTATACTGGCATATGTAAGCACACAGACAACATGATATGCATATTGTGTATAGGTGCATATGTTTGCACACACACAACACTGAGGTGAAAAGCAATGACTGCTATGAGTAGTACTGTGGTCACTGTAACTGGATGGGGTGTAGTACCCTGTGCCACCATCAACATGCATCTTGTGGTCACTCACAGCTACTAATGTGTGCAAGACCACTGCCTAGCATGCTGTACCTGAACTGCAGTGCCGTGGCTACGTTCACAATTATACAGCCACCTTGTACATGGGTGTGTGAGGTGCCCAATCGGGAGCATTGCCTGACATGACTGTGTTATGTGTTGCAGAGTGTTGCACAGCCCCATGATAGGCCTCTACACCTGAGGTACATCATGTGTGTGTGCATGACATGGGGGATACTGAAGTGAGACCTTACAGTGGTTGTGTGGTAATGCCAAATATAGCATGTTTTCATGTACTGCGTATGATAAACGTGTTCTGTTGTGTACAGCTGTAGCAACTATTCATATCCAATGTGCAGTGCAGTGTTGCCACAATTGTGTCTGCTGCACTGTGCATTGCATGTGATTGAGGCAGCTACTGACTTTACTGAGATGATTGATGTCATGCACAGCATGCATTATGCGTAGGTGTGTTATGTGTACATGGCCTACACCTCACCTATGACATGCACATTTCATTACCAATATTAAAGTGTTACCACATTCACCAGCATGTATTCTCTGCCCTGCTGTCACACCAGAGGGACCTAGAAGAATATGATACAGTTTCTCAGTGGCCCCAACTGTGGCATTGCTACTGTGAGTGTGCTAAACAACAGTGGAACAACAATCAACAGTCACAGGTGTACGGATACTATTCAAAATATCAGTATTGCACATGTTAGGCAGCACAACTGCTAAACACACAGTACACATCTCACATATGCATATTCTAACAATACAGGTAACGGTAGTCTACAGCTAGGGTGTATTACCTGCACGCTCCATGTCATCCTGCTGGGTGGCTCCGGCTTCCATGATGACACATGTGTGACGCTGTTGCTGCTGTAGGCCAGGAGCCACCACGCTTAGGAGCAGCTCCTCCACTCTGGTGAGGGGGGATGTATGGCTGCCCCACCTGTGGCAAGCTGTTGCCTATGGATATCAGATGCATGCCACTGGACATGTCTAATTAAATCACTGCAGTGATGGTGTACCTGCTCATATGTCCGGTTATGCATGCCTATGTTATTTACCCGGCGAACAACGTCTTGCCACAATGCAGTACGGTCATGCTGGTGCTGGCTGGCCCTGAAAAAAAGCAGGTTATAGTGCTGCACCAGGCTGTTCAGAATTTCCTGCTCCTCCACAGCTGAATACAATGGATTTCATTGATGAGCCATAACCCTGGAAGACAATTAAACGATATGTGTGAGCATGTCATGTGGCACACTTAACATTATGAAGTACAGATATCACTTAACTGCCATATATAGCATATATCTGTCTATCAGAGGATACACACATTCAATGCCACATATCAGTGCTCAGCCCACAACTGGCTGACAGTGCCTGCAACACTCCATATAACACACCAGTATACACCAGTAGTCGGCACACTGTTTGGGATACAATGCACAACCTCACCCTGGGGGTATATATCAAGCTAATGCATGAGGAAATATGTCATCCAATGTAATGAATGCCATGTACATTTACAGTATTACCAGTATACCACCCTAGTCTTTGATGCCATACCCCTACCTAACATATGTGCACGGTTGTTAATATAGCTGGCATACTGTTGTAACAGAGTATAAATGTTGCTAGGTACACACACATACCCTGTAACACACATGTCATTGTGGGAATGGTACAGGCATCATTAAACACACATAAGACATACATACAATACACAGATGTATGCCGACACAGATGAGCATTACCTGTGTACCTTATAGTACTGTGTGCCCCTACTTACAGATACCTATGCCTGTGGTATGTAATCTGTGCAAACTACAGGAAACACACAAAACCGTGTTACCAGGGACTGTGAACATACACCATACTGTGCTGTTTAGGCCTAAAGCTTCAGGTAGTACAACAGTTCATATGTGAGCTGGAGTCACCAGCAGTACCACTTACTGAGCATACATGAATTGCTTCAACCTACATTGGGACACCACAGTCGTACACAAGGAACTACGTCACAACATATGCCATCCTACTATGTCTGCATCCCAATAACTGACACATCTTTCTCCAGCCTCACACCTAGGACACAAACTACCATGACAGACACAACCTCACACTAAGCTACCACACCTTTACAAACCTTGCACACAGTCACTGTCACACTAATTCCACCGCACATAGCAGGTATTGCACTGAGTACATGTGTGTGTGCATTGTGTCAAAGGTAGGTAATACGCTATTGGCCCTAGGGCCTAGAGCAGCCTAGCCATATGCTACCCTGGCCTTTGACACACATGTAATGTGATTTCACTTGCTCCTGTCAATCGGATACACAGAGGTGACTCCCAGGGCATAGTACCTATCTCCAAAACAATCATCAGGGGTATGTATGACATCTGGTAATGAGGAGCCTTGTTTGTTCATGATGGGTGGTTTAGTCCAGAGTATGGTATATTTGTGGATAGGAAGCGGTACCTCCAACATGTACTGTTTAGTGAGGTGACAAGGATTAGGGCCCTAGGTCATGTAGCCCGGAGAGATTGTGAGGTGTTGTCATGGTGGTTGGCTGACTGCCATGGGTGTGACATACCTCTGTATGTCCGGCAGTGGTAACCTCTGGATGGGCGGTATGCAACACACTCTAGCTGTGGTTTGTGAGTCAGTCTGCATAGGGCATGTGTTTGAGGGCAGTATTACTTTTTGTTAGGTATGTCTGTGGCCTTTCCACTTGCTGTAGTTGTCATGTGAGGTTCATACCACATGGGGCATTGTGATGAGTAGAGGGGAACACCGACCTATATTTCCCTAGATGACACACCTTTTGTGATGACACGTACCATGTAGACAGATTACATTACTACTGTGGCACTGTGATTATCAAAGGGGAGCCTACTGTCCACCTGTGTCCCGTGTACCCTTCTGACATCAGTATTAGGCAGGCTACCACCTATGTGGCAGTTACTGCGTAAGGTGTTTTGGAATGGGATATGGCACTGCAGTATCAACACTGGTGTTCAGTCCATGCCTTGGACAACAGGCACCTGTTGCAGTACATATGACCCCGTGTCTCCCTCACTCTCTCATATATATATATATATGTATATATATATATATATATATATATATATATATATATATATATGTATATACACACATACATACATATATACATATCTATCCATATCTATCCGTATCTATCCATATCTATACATATCTATACATATCCATACATATCTATATATATCTACATATATCCATATATATCCATATATATATCTAGATATATCCATACATATCGATATATATCTATATTTTTCCATATATATCCATATATATATATATATATATATATATATATATATATACACACACACACACACACACACACACACACACACACATATATATATATATATATATATATATATATATATATATATATATATATACATGTATATATACACATACATGTAAACATCCATTGCTGTACATATAGCTGCACATATAGGCACATATACTGCCCATCTTTCATGGTGGGGATGTCAATTATGCAACAATTGTGAGACATACGGTTATGTAATACTATTGCACAATGTTGTGCAGAATGCATTCTGCTGTCCTCAGGCCATATAGCTGTTGCAGGCCTCACTGCCTGTAGCTCAGTCCCACCACATTTAACACCACATGACATATACCGGCACTGCTTGCTTTCTGCAATGCCACACACTACAACCTACATACATATGTGCACATAGCAGCCTTCAACAACATACTTATGTCCAGCCTTCACTAACAGTTGCAGTATGTCCCTTGCCCTATGCAAATGTGCATGTACATATAGATACGGACTGCTGCCACATATGGATGATTCACACTATGTAGAGTACCCTTCAGACACATCTTTCGGATGTCAGCAAATACATATCTGTTACATACCTTACCTTTGTATTCCTCACCTCAGTCTGTTGTAGGTGTTGTTTTTTTATTTTTTTATTTTTTCATTTATTTATTTTTGTTTTGTTTCCTCTGTGTTGCTGTTTTTTTTCAGCGTCTGTCTCCTTCTGCCTGTTTGTGTCTGTCTGTCTCTGTCTCTCTCGCTCGTGCTCTTTCTCTCTCTCCCAGTTGTTGCAATGATATTATTGCATGTGTGGACAGCCGATACAGGCTGCTTTTCTAGGTATCTACACATCTGCATGTGATGGCCTCTGCACCAGTTGGTGCCCACCATTTAGTAATTGCATGCAGCCTGCTGTGTGGTAATTGCAGTTCTCACTGTGATCTCAGAACACTGCTATAAAATGATAGGTTAGGTAGGTGTAGCCCTTTCAGTTTTGCAAGGTGGGGACCATGCATGTTTGCTGTGGACACTGTTGTCTCAGTCAGAAGGTTGGTATAGGTCTCATATTTGAAGCTGGGTTGTAGCCAGTGAAATGCATGTTGTACTGAAACCTGACTGTTGGTTCTTCCTGTACACTCTTCTCAGTGTGTAGGTTTACTCACATCTCCTAATGCTAACACTAGATACATGGGAGTATGTACTTTCTTTTTGCATTAGAGAATTAACTGGCATACAACAGTAGTTATTGCAATGTATTCCTATGGCTTTCCTATTTTCCCTTTACATTCACTCATTGTAATGCATGTTATATTTCTTTCAGCACCAACTTATTGTATATCTGTGGTGGTGTAGTGGTACTTCATAGAGACTGGTGAGTCCAAGGTCCCTGGTTCGAGACTGACAAGGTTTTTTATTTTGCTGCTGAGCAGTACAAGGGCCTTGTCATACAGAGTGACTAAGGCACTTTTAAGCAGTTGTAAGCGGGTTTGCACAGGTTTGCACGACACTTAGCAATGCTAAGCAAAGCTTAGCTTAGCTTATTTTATTTTAGCAATACTAAGCCAAGCTAGGCTTAGCTTATCATATCTTAGCAATGCTAAGCTAAGCACACACATGCGCACACTGGTGCAAACCCACTTACTACTGTTTACAAGTACTCACTCCCGCTAACCCCTGTGCTCATTTCTTTGACAGAAAAGTAAATGGGGAGATAGGAATGTGGTGATAAAGGGTGCACAAAGAAGGGAAGACAGTAGGGAGTCCAGCTCGGGATGTACAGGATGGGTGTGGAGAGTGTCCATAGCTGCCAATTTCTTTACCAGCAGCAGCTGTGCATATGCAATACATTAGGAGAGCTTTTTGAAACCTTCCACCCATGAGAGAGGGGTGAGGACAACTAAGTATGTTGTACTACCAATTATGAATATCAGGCACATGCACTGTTTGTGAAATTGCTACACTGTCATTAGTATGTTGCTCAAGTCTGAACAGTTTGTGGTTTGTTTGTGTTGACATTAGCACAGTCTGGTCAGGACAACTGGACATATTTCACAACTGTGTATGCCTACCTACACCCTTGGTTGTGCCTGACTACATGGGTATATAGTACTTTTGGGTAGGGGTGCAGAAGTGCAGAGTGCATTATTTATTATTGTGTGATGTTTATCTTACTGAACATGAAGAGTTGCTGTGTACCTGTAAGTCTATAAAGGCTAGTAGTCTGTCTGAGTAGCTCCCAAGTGTGGACATATCCAGATGGTAGACAGAGGTCAGCCTAGTATTCTTTGACTGTACACCACAGCAGTCTATTCAGCACCTGAACAATGGCATTGTCACAGGTGATTGCTAGCAGTACATGGCTACATCCTTTGATATTTCTGTGTTGTACTTCTACATAAGGGCATGCTTGTTGGATTCATTCTACAGCTATTTGCAGAGTGTGTAACAGCAGACAAGTTGATATGCCTGTGTGTTTCTGACTCTTCCAGGCCTCAGATACTCTCAGGTATATATTTGAACAGTCTCAGGGAAAGGTACATATAACTGGGATACACCTGTGATATATTTCAGACATTTTGTAGTTCAGACTTTGGGGGATTCAGAGCATATGTATTACTATACCTTTTCTGACATGCAAGCAGTGTCTACTCTCACTTATTGACATTTGTCATTAAGTGAGATTCCTACACCTTTCTGCCTACTGTTAGTACATTTCACAGGGAGTCAGAGGGGCACAGCTAACATTTGTTTACAAATCAGGGTCATCACTGTAGATCAGTCACTGTTGGGAGATCTGGCCTGTGACCTATGCAAATATGCCAGTGTTTATCCTGCTCTGATACTGTGTGGGGTTTGTAAGGTGCTACTGTAACATTATCCCCTACTAGCATGGCTGATTCTCTTTTCACAGTCATGTCATGCAATTCCACAACACCTGCTGGTTAAGGCCCACAGAACAAGATTTGTGTTATGCCATTTCTATTTTCCCTTTACATTCACTCATGGTAATGCATGATATATTGCTTTCAGCACTAAGTTAGTGTATATCTGCTGTGGTGTAGTGGTACTTCATGCAGACTGGTGAGTCCAAGGTCCCAGGTTCGAGACTGACAAGGTCTTTTATTTTGCTGCTGAGCAGTACAAGGGCCTTGTCATACAGAGTGACTAAGGCACTTTTAAGCAGTTGTAAGCGGGTTTGCGTGATGCTTAGCAATGCTTAGCTAAGCGCACACAAGCTCACACTCGCACACCCCCGCTAACTACTGCTTAAAAGTGCTTATTCCCGGTAACTCCCGCGCTAATTACTTTTAAAGAAAAGAAAATGGGGAGATAGGAAAGTGGTGAAAAAGGGGGCACAAAGAGGGAAAGACAGTAGGGAAACCAGCTTGAGATGTGCAGGATGGGTGTAGGGAAGGTCCATAGCTGCCCATTTCTTTACCAGCATCAGCTGTGCACATGTTTGAACTTTGGTGTGAAATTTGAAACCTTCCACCCCTGAGAGAGGGGTGAGGACAACAAAATATGTTTTACTGCCAATTAGAATTATCAGTTTACATGTTCAGCGGACATGTGTTCAAATTGGGCAGCTATGTATGGGGTGTCATTTTTTGTGGGAACAGATTGCCCATTTTTTTATTTTTTTTTCAGGTGAGAGTGGAATGTGAGGTAGAGGAAGTAGGTATATTTGGGGAGGTAGGTTGGGGAGGTAAACAGACAAGACAAACAACACGCATACAGGGGGCGGAGTTTGACACATGGGGTGGGTGAACACAATTGACGGGGAAGGATGTTTGGAAATCACAAGCCCATGAGCCCACAGATGGTAATAGTGGAACTGAGATCCCCACCCATGAGCAGTCACCACTGCACCTTCACAGCCCCAAGGGTGGTTGTGCTGAGGGCTGTGTAGGATGGGCAGGCTCACCCGAGAGACACACCACTCTCACCTCGTGCTGGCGTAGGGGATCAGCGACTGAATGCTGGATCTCCCTATGCACCACAGCCCAGACCCTAGCAAGGGTGACAGGTGGCCCTCCTCCGCCCACGCTTGCACAGGGGGGATGAGCCCCATCCCCTGCGGCGCTTCCACCCAAAGGTGGCACAGGACCAATGGAGGAGGGGAACCTGGGCTGGGCACCAGAGCCGCTGGTGCCAGGTGCACTCGTCAACTGAGGAGGGACAGGTGGGTCCGCTGGGACCGGCCTTCCCATACGTTCTGTGATTAGGTGTGTTTAATTACAACATAAACAACAGCATTCCAGATTAGTTGTAACAGCATGCAGTAATATTCACATTAACCCAACACACCAAGGTTCCAACAGTTGAACAGCAAGCATAACACATGCATATATTGAACAACAGTGGGTATTCCGACAGCATGCAGAGATGTTTGGTAGCAACAGGCCACCATGAACGTGATGTTTGAACAGGGCACATGCATCAACATCAATGCAAATATTTATAAAACAATAGGACATATGTCCCAACAAATATTTAAGATTACACATACCCATTGAGGTGTGGAATTGCATTGTTTATGGACATATGGTAGGGTGTAGAAAAAACCTTGGTTAACATCTTATAATGACCTTTTAGTCTACACTACATTCCCAGTGACTGCAAGTTTATATCCTCTACCTGTATTATTACATTTGCCACCATACATGTCATACATAGGTTGTGTCATGGGTTTGGCAAGCTCAATATATGCTTGACCTATATCTGACATACTAACTGTCCAGGATGCAGATGTTACTGCTATATATTTCTTGTTTTCATTTATATTTCTTTATCTACATATCTGGGATGTTTTCACATAGCATTTCCACTTCAATTTGTACAGAACCCTGCATTTCCTGACACACACTCACATTTCTGGTGAATAATTGCATGCTACACGTGTGCCAGGTTTGCTTATTCATGCCAGCCAGTAACTAACTATTGTGGACTGTATATATGTTTCACAGCTACTAGCACTTCCATCACCCACTTTATATGGGACTGCATAACTCTGGGTTGCCAGCACATTTTCAAACAGTACTATTTGTATAATGCAAGGGTACAGCAACATTTCAGACTCTGTGACACAGACACACTCTGGGTTTTAGACCTTTATTAATGACATTGCACACTTTTCCACAGGCTCACTCCTTTATTTGTTTTAACGGTGTTTATGGCAGACATGTTCAAGACATATTATACCTTTATTAATAGGTTAGAACAATCTTTTTTCAGGCTCACTCACTTATGTTATATGACAGTGCCTGCAGAGATATTATTCCAGACATATGTTACCTTTCTTAATGGGTTACTACACTCTTTTTCTGCCTCTCTGAAGTTTTTATCTGACAGTACATGCAGAGGACTTATTCAGGCAATTCTATGGCTGTTTTATTGGACTACAACACTTTCATTCATGCTCTCTCCCATATTTTATATAACAATACATGCAGAATAATCACTAACCTGCCTGGTGGAGCAGCCTTAGCAGCCTATCAGCATAGGCTTGCTGATTCGTAGCACAGCCACCAGCAGCTGTAAAGTAAATGAAGGGATATTGAGACATACCTATCCGTTATACATACTCCATTATCAGTTCTTACATACTGCATTCCATGGCTACATACTCAGTTGTGGGGCATTCTGCATCCCACGGGCCTCCTGAATCCACTGGTTCAGGCGGTCCTGCTTTCGTCTCTTCAGGTCTGCATGGTGGTGAATGACCTGCTCACCAGTCCGAGGAACGCCTGTGGCACTGGTGAGGTCATGAGCTAACCGGTTCCAAGCCTCTGCCTTGTACTCCATCCCTTGGAACTGGCCCTGCAGGAGTCTTGTCTCATGACAGTGGACAAGAAGCCAAACCATGTATTCGGACTCTTCAGTGCTCCAACGTTGCACTCGGAAGCGTGAACCCTCTCCTGCACCTGCCATTCTGACTGCAAATGTGAGCTACAATCAGTTATGGTGAGTATTCCTGCCTATGGGGCTTAAATATGCTGCATTTCCCGCACTTTTTTGTGATTGGCCATTTTGTAAAATTCTTGGCTGACTGCAGACTTGCTTAGTAATGGTTAAACTACCATTCGTAAGTTTATGAATGTTAATAGTGGATGCTTCCCTATGTTGTCATGGCTTAGTGGTTCTGTACTTTGATTATGATGCAAAGGGTCCTGGGTTCGAACCTTGTCATTCTTTTATTTTAATACTGTCTAGACAGGCTAGGGGGTGTAGCTGCGTTTCAGCAACTTAGCTCTATGTTGCTCCCCGGTGCCCTACGGTGCCCTGGTTGGAGCAGCATGCACGTTCGCGCAAACACATTGCGCTGGGTAAAGCGCTTTTAACCTTTGGGCAACTCTATTGTGCTGTGTAAAGCGCTATTACATTATGGGCAACTCTGTTTAGCTGGGTGAAGCGCTATTAAACTATGGGCAACTCTGTTTAGCTGGGTAAAGTGCTATTAAACTATGGACACCACTGTTTAGCTGGGTAAAGCGCTATTAAACTATGGGCACCTGTGTTTAGCTGTGTAAAGCGTTGCTTAACAGCAGGCTATTATATATCTGGGTCCTTTAAAAATATATATTTTGTTCACTGATACATTGTCCATGTCACTGCTTTTAATAAAATTTTAATCATATATGTCTGGTATTATTTCAAATACTGATTTAAAACATAAATAAGAAGGGGAGAGGTGGGACTCGAACTGTGAATGCCTTCTCTTTGTGCATACGCTCTACCATTACGCTATTGCAATTTGGTATGATTTGCATAAACATTCTTTCTTATGCTCTTCCTTGTCAGAATTGCTAATTCTAGCTAAGCAATTGGCACAACCGCGCACACACACGCAAATACGGGCAGCTGTATCGTGGATTTAAAAAAAAATAATAATTATTTACTTTATATAAGTGTGATGGGGGTTTACAGTGTCAGGGAGTGTGGTGTTGGGTGCAAGTACATTTCAGCGAACCCGCTGTTGTGTGTTGACATTATGCTTTTTAAAACCTTGCAGGGGCGTGTACATTTAGACTGCTTGGAAGTCAGACATGCCCCCTGCTTTCCTACTCAGTCCGTGTAAGAGTTACGGTTGAGTCAGCATGTCCTCATGAATATTCGTGGCATGCTGATGTCAAACCGTTCAACTGCAGTCTCCGAGTAAGACTTATTAAGTCTTACACGGAGGATTAGTGAATCCTGGGGAGTGTCTGAAAGCTCCACAATGTTTCTCTTCATGTAGTCCAGGGAGATACATCTCAGGTTACTTACACCTACATGAACTGTGATGGAATCATACTGGTACCTGTGACGTAATGATTTGTGTGCATGTGTGATTTGGCAGATCCTGGCTCCAGATAAGCAACTAACAGTTATATTTTCCTTGTTCAGCCTGGTTAGCGGGACATCAGTATATCACATAATGCAGTCCCCTGTGATGAAATCCCTGGGAAGTGTGTTTGCTTGCCTTACTGCTTAATGTTTGGGACTCCACTAAGAATGACAGTATATTGGTGTTAGGTGGTGTTTTTTCTGAGCGCCTTTCTGTTTCCTGAGGCACAGCTTTGACAGCAAGTGGTTTAGGTGATCTTTGTTGTTTAGGAAGATTGCTTTTAAGTGCCTCAACATATGTCAGTCTATGTGCATTTTGTGAACTATGGGAGGTGGGTGTTATGTGAGTGATTTTGACAACCTGATGTGGATTTGTATGCAAGAGTTTAGCCTCCAGTGTCATTGTGTAAGTAAACCTCTCCCATACTGTGTCTGATTCTTTAAGGATTAAGTGGTTATCAGTAAACATGAGACAATTGCTACATTATCTCAAGATGCCTATATTCATAATGTCCAGTCCATTGATTTGTAAGCTACAATGGAGTGGTATATTGTGGTTAGAAGACTATTAAGGGTGCTTTGTTTGTGCAGACTAATAAAGGTGCTTTATTGTGACAGATTAACATAAACTGTACTAAATTCTATTAAACTGAATGTGTACACAATATTGAATTCTGCTAAATCTTTAGGTATTGCCAATCAAGACCCAGCTAGCTGCTTCAAGCTTGTTGGCGCAAAAGGTATTTGCACTATATTTCTGCTTTACAGGTTACAGTTTTATCACTTCTTCTATACAGGACATTTGCTTTCTAGATATTTGCTACTGTACAGGGCATTGCTAACCCACACAAACATGCAAAATTTATAGCAGCACAGAAAAAACAGAACACTAAATAATGAACACTCTGGCCAATAAAATGATGACACTATGAGTTATTTTGTATATTCTCCAACTCAGATTGACCAGCAAACAGCTCCTGCCACAGAATGAATAAATCCAGTCATCTTGATGTAGAAACACAGTAGAAGAGACCCATAAGTGCAATGCTAACACAAACCACTTAAACAACTAGCTAGAAATCCCTTGCTGAAGGTAATTTCAAGACAGTAACAGTGACAGGAATAGCATTTTTTTACAAACAAAATCAGTGAAGTGCACACATAAAAGCAGGGGAAAAACAATCACTTATAATAATGTAAGTGCAATTTAGAAACCAAAGTACTTAACTTTTACTGGATGGCACTGGATAAAAGTAAAACACTTCTGGAATGCAGGCTAGGACTACAAGCTTTGCTGAGCTCTAGGAAAATGAACAGAAGACAGTATGCAGTAAAGAACATTTACTCAACAACAATATTGTTTTTCTGGGTGGTACTCAGTATCATGGGTCTAGGGAAAACAATGGGTGGGAATAGTACATAAAAAGCTTAAAGTTATATAGCAATAAGAGGGGAGGGAGGGAATCTGGAAATCAGGTAATCATGAGAGGTGGAGGGCAGAGACTCAGCCTAATAAAACAACAGTAGCAGAAGGGTGGAAGGGTTGGGAAACATTTCAAAGAACAAGCAGGCTAGCTCCAACAGCAATATTGGATTTCTTTCTGAAACTTTAGCTTAATGTGTTAGTGGGGGATGGGGCAGACACAGAATTCAAGTAGGCAAATGATAAATTGAATATAAAACTATCGAAATATAGACTGCTGCTGAGACAATTCTGTCACTAAGGAACTTCCAATACAGTTTAAGGCACCAGACTATGCAGAAATTTATCATTAACACTATTTATGGAAAACAAAATGCAATAATAAATGATTAAGGCACAAATCTGGTAGTGGGAGAACACAGTTCTGCCATAACTATGAATTAAACTACAATACTTTGGCCCAGCAGGGTTTAAAATACAAACAGATAGCTTTTACAGGTAATTCTACTTGTGGAAATAGAAGTGTAAAATAACTATGATGCCTGAACAGACCAAAAATGCAATCAGATTAACAGAGCAAAAAAGTACAAAGTAGTACCACCGGTCAGGTCACTATAAATGCACTTAAATATTTAAGCAGAATTGACATCATTAAAATACTGTAATTACTTTCCTTTTTTTAAAAGCTAGTTACTCACAGTTCCACACCTCTCCAAGTCTTGGATACTGTTGAGTGTTGGCAAAGGCCATGCTCCAACAATATGCCCACAGTGCCAACATGGATACAATTCTCAATGTAACATGCAGACTGTCATTTTTATATCTGTATATATATATATATATATATATATATATATATATATACATATACATATACATTCACATACACACATATATACGTGTGTGTGTGTGTGTGTGTGTGTGTGTGTGTGTGTGTGTGTGTGTGTGTGTGTGTATGTGTGTGTGGTTGTGACTTCCAGGCAACACTACAGGGTGTCCCATCTGCACACCTTTCAGTCTGATCAATATATCTGTGTTGCTTCCCATATACTTTCCATTTTTTTCTACCACCCAGCACAGCTACTTCAGTGGTTCCTGGAACTGAATATTCTCATGGATGAGCTGGAGACAGACAAGACCTGCACCATTTATGCTATCATTCACCCCCACAGCAAAGTCAGTCCCTTTGTATGCAGGTTACTGTTGCACCCCCTCCCCCAGCATGCATTACACGATCCCTTTTCTGTGTGCCTGCCAGTCACAACTCTTGTCAATTCTGTCAGCTATTATACTAACACATGTTCATAGCAAGCACAACTTCATATCTTCTAAGACTGCTATAGTTTGGTCAGCACTGCAAAGGTGAGTGCAGTTTTAATCATGCTTATACTTGCCCAGTAGCACCACTGTTATACTAATGTAGTGATTTTATGTGACTGTTTCTGATTTGCACTTACAGACCACTGTAATTTCAGCTCTTTGTTGGATTATGAGGTCCATGCTTACCCATGAGCATGCCTGATAGTCCGCTGTATGTCTATGCATGCATAGGTCATGTCCATACTCTCCAAAATTGTACTTTTTTGAAAATGGGAAACCATCTCACAGTGGTAGCTGTATGGTGCAGTGTAGGACCTTTAGATATCAGTTTGTTCTGACAGTGGTTGACTTGTATTGGGTAGGAAATGCATACTAACTTGTAAAGACTGCACTAATGCTCCTTCACTCCACACATGTCAGTTGTGGCCACACTGCTGTACATTGTGATTGTGCTAACCAGCAATGCCATGCTGCATATCAATGTGAATCATGTGGTTTCTGCAATGTGTGCTACCATTGTTTATAGGCTCATAGGATCATAGGAGGTTACTAGCCTAATGGCCCTGGGGTCATTACAAGCCTATCCAAAAGTTTATCCCCAAAAAGAAACCTCAGTCAGCACCTGTTGCCCCTGTCAATGAGGGAAACAGGTGGAAACCCTGAGACAAACTTGTGGTTTCCCATCCACTCATCAAGGTTGCACTTGGAGGGTCAGCAAGCTGCTCTGTTTGACATGTATGGGAAGTCTATTCCAGAGACAGGACAGCCTCTGGGAGAAAAACCTGTATCTCCAACAGGTTTTGTTGATGTCGCATATTAGATTCAGGTCTTTCAAGCTGGTAATCCCTGAGAAGTTAGACTTACATATATGGAGCATCTCTAGTAGGGCAGGGTCTGAGATTGCCTTGTAGGTGAGACACAGATCACCCCTGAGCAATCTGCACAATACCAAATAGAGTGATTGTGATTTGAGCATGTCCACATAGGACAGGTGTTGGAGGTCATGGGTTTTCTTTGTGAGGCATTTTAGTGGCAATACTGGTTGGTGCAGATCTTTGGAGAGGTACATACCAAATGGGGCTTTATACTCAATTATTGGTCCAATGAGGGAGGAGTATAGAGAGATAATAACCTCCTTTTTTCTGTATGTAGTCCCTTTACATATGAGATGAACCAGGTAAAAGGATTATCTGACCACTGCCACTACGTGATGGTCGAATGTGAGGTTGTTATCAACCTGAGTGCATAGGTCTTTCACCGTAGGTTATGTTCATAGGTTCATAGATTCATAGGTTGGTACTAGGCTATGGCCTATACAAACCCAGCCATAACAATTTCCTGGCTATTTCTTTCCACAGTATTTACTTCCCTGGACCCCTGTCTAGCAGGGCGACTGACATGATCCCCGGGGTGAATTTCCTATCTCCCATCCAATCATCAAGGTTCCTTTTGAAGAGGCCAAAGAGGTGCTCAGATTGACATGTATGGGCAGTCTATTTCAGAGTCTGGGGAGTCTCTGGGTCAAGAACCTATTCCTCCAGCAAGTTTTGGTCATTGTGATGACAAGGTTTAGATCTCTGGAGCGTGTGTCTCTGAGGGATTGGGATTTCTTTAAGTGTAGCATGTCCAACAGCTCTGGGTTTGACACGGCCTTATATTTTAAACAGAGATTGCCTCTGAGTAGACGATATGTGACAGAGTATAGGTGGAGTTTTTTTAGACGGCTAGCATAGGGCATCTGCTTTAGGCCAGTGATTCTTTTAGTGAGGCATTTCTGTTGCCTTTCATGTTGTTGCAGATGTCTTGAGAGGTACATAACAGGGCATTGTATTCTATAATGGGTCTAATGAGGGATGAGTACAGTGGGACAATGACCTCTTTTTTTCTGGATGAAAAGCCCTTAGTGATGAGGTGTGCCACATAGAGGGATTTCCTGACTGTTGTGGTGATGTGGTTATCGAAGGTGAGACCACTGTCCACCTGTGTCCTTAAGTCTCTTATCACACTTTCGGTGTTTAGTGTACTGCCACCTATGTGGTAATTCATGGTTACATGTTTTTTTTCCCAAAGGGAATAACTATACATTCCTTGGCATTGAGCTTGAGCCCATGGCTCTGGCACCAAGCATCTGTTTCTGTAAGGCCATTTTGTAGAATAGCCACATCATTTGGGGATTCAATAATGGCTCCCAGTTTGCAGTCATCTGTGAATTTTGTTAGCCAGAGTCTCTTAGTTTTGGCCTGTACTTCAGGGAAGTAGATGCCAAACAAGAGCGGTCCCAGGTCTGAACCCTAAGGTACTCCACTTGTCACTTGTCTGGTGCTGGATTTGGAGTTGGCTACTTTTACAGTGTGGATTCTGTCAGTAGGCCAGTTGGCAACCCATCAAGTGATGTTGGGATTAATGCCCAGCTTAGTAAGTAAGTTTATCTATGATTCCAGAGTGAAGGATGGTGATGAAGGCTTTGGCGAAGTCCAGATAGGCTGTGTGGACAACCTTACCCTTGTCCACAGCTCTGGAGACTGATTTGAAGAAGTCAGTCAGGTTCAGGAGACAAGATTGGCCCTTCATGAACCCAAACTGCGTGGGGTCTAGTCTTTGAAAGTTGCTAATGTCTTTGTTTATAAGTTCCATGATAATTCGTTCCATGGCCTTGCAGAGCAGGCTTGTCAGACTGATGTGGCGGTAGTTCCCGGGATCCAAGGTGGATCCCCCTTTGTGAAGCGGGATAACTGTAGATGTGTGCCACTCAGTGGGCACGAAGCCTGAGGTGAGGTCCATGTGCTTAGGAGGTTGCCATCGATGTGGTATTCTGTAGGGGCCATGTTTTTGTGGAATGGTATGATGATACATTTTTTGCATTTAGCTTGAGGCCATGATTTTGGCACCAGTCATTGGTTGCTGTGAGACCCTCTTGCAGTATGTTAACATCATTTGGGGAGCCAGTGACAGCACCCAGCTTACAGTAGTTCACAAACTTGGTCAGCCACAGGCCTTTTGTCTTTGCTTAGACCTCTGAGAAGTAGATTCCAAAAAGTAGGGGTCCCAGTACAGATCCCTGGGGAATTCCACCAGTTACAGGTCTGCTATCAGAGGTGGAGGTGCCTGTTTTGACTTTGAGTGTTCACCCACCTGATGAGATAGGGATTTTTGCCAAGTTGTGTTAGTGATGATGCCCAAATGGGGGATTGTGTCAAAGGCCTTGGCCAAATCAAGGTAAACTGTATACATGGACTTTTCTCATCCAGGGCCTTGGTGACAGTCTCAAAGAAGTCAGCCAGGGTCATCAGGCAAGATCTACCCTTGATGAATCCAGACTGGGTGGGATCAAGTGCTTGGAGATTGCCCATGTCCTTGTTTATGAGATCAATAATAATACGCTCCATGGCTTTACAGATCAGACTTGTCATGCTAATGAGAAGATAGTTTCCAGGGTCAGTAGCGGCACCACCTTTGTGCAAGGGGATGAAAATGGCAGTTCTTCACTCTGCTGGAATGAAGCCTGTACCTAGGCTGTGGTTGAATAGGGTGCTCAATGGTGAAGCCAGTTCTTGCTGGAGATGGTGCAGAATACAGCCTGGGATACTATCAGGTCCCATAGAATCTGAGTTCTTTTGTCTTGGATATTGCCTGTAGCACTTGATCTATGGAGATGTGAGGTGAGGGACAAGTATTTGGGATGTTGAAAAGGCCTTTAGGGGGACTGGGGGGTGAAGTTTGCACTGAACCTATCTGCTATCAGGTTGGCGAAGTCAACAGGATCGGTGTAAGTGATACTGTTAAGTACTAATTCAGAAAAAAACTGAGCTTTGCCATGGGTGTTCCAAACATAACTGAAGGAGACTGTTGTTTCCCTTTTCTTAGCTGTCATTTTCACTCCTGCACTCAACCAAGCAAAGTGACTATGGCTTTAGCAAGATCTAAATGTGGCAGGGCTCTTGCACAGTAGAGTGCCTGCTGGGGATTCCTTTGAGGGTCCTGTGAATGCAGTTGATGCCTGGAACTCATTTTCTTGACTGGTGATATCACAGCTATCACCCACTCTGGTGAGGTGCGCTGGCACAGGTATACTGATATTAAGAGTCATCACCCTGACCTTCTCCACTAGTGGGTAGGTATGATTAGGAACAGAAAACCTGACAACTAAAGTAAGGATACATAAATGCTTTGTCTTTTACAATAGGCTGTACAATTATAGGCTGTTTTTGACATCTGCACCGGAGAAGGAACCATATGAGAAATAGATTACCTGCAAAGACAGCTCAGGTTCTCCAGACATCAGAGAATGTGCACTGTATTACTGTCAGACCTGTATATATCAGCTTCACTGCATATCAGAGCACTGACTAATTTTGCATTTCTGTTTAAAATCTAACTATTGCATAACTGTTCAATTCTTGAGGCTGGATATATGTTTTAAATGCATATGCAGCTGTACTATATACCATATTTCTGTCACTTATTCTTGACATTGCCATCATAATGCCAAATGTAATGACCCTGATTATACCACTGCAATTACGCTGTTCTTCTTATCTGTAGTACTTTAGCATTTTGTTGTTCATTCCCTCACAGGATGTGATTACCATTGCACTGATGCTCACTGTTCTTGTCTGATTGCCATTTCATAATACATTTGTGGTCATGCCACTGTCCCTTACTGTACCTGGTAAACTTAGCACAACATGGGTGTCACAGCTGTAATGCAATGTGTTCCTTTGCACTTGGACTTAGACATTTCCAAATGAACTATTTCTATAGTTATTATGTGTCGACTTCCTATTTTTGTTGTTATTCGAAGACATGTTCTATGTGGTAATGTGACAGACTTGAGCATTATCCTCCAGTTTTTAGGATTTCTTCAGGCATTTATATTACCATCAATCTGCTGACTGCACTTTTTTCCTTCCACGGCCATTCATATGGAAGTCCACCACATTATACTGATAATTGCTGTTTTTGTTGTACTATCTTTGTCTGTCTCTGTCATCTTTTAATTTTTTTCTTTATTGTTTTTATTTCTCTACATTTATGCCTTTTGATTATGTAGTTTTAGCCCACCACACCATTCACCAGTCTCTCCACCAGCTGCAGGATTGTCGGTAGTCACCAGGCCAGACTGTCTTCAGAGTGACAACAGGCACCCAGTGAAAGGTGCCTGGAGGGCTCAGTGATGGTGGTGGGTTCTGATGCTGCTTCTCTAGTTGTCCAGCATATGCTTCTCATTTGGGAGTGGCATGAGGGGGTCCTCTTGGGTCAGCCAGTGGAGTTACAGATATTGTCAGAACTGAGAAGAACTATTGGTTTCAGACCTGGATTTGCACTCTGGACCACATCATCCTGTGACTAGCAGAGTTGCATGGAGTTAACCATCAAGCCAACAGAGGCAGAGTCTTCTGATGATATCAGCCATGGAGGTGACTAACTTCTGATCAAGTTACCCACTGGGACTGCTTGACAAGTAGTCTTTACCCGACCTTATCACCCATCATGCTGCTCCTGTTTCTTGTGTGTCACTCACCCCTCTCCCCATTTTCTCAACCAGTCCTCTCCATCACCATCCCCATCACCATATGTACACCCTCTGTGCACTTACTGTATGGCCCCACTTTGTATTTGTACCTGATTCTGTCAGTCTTTGCCCATGTTATAGATTTATGTGTCTGCCCCCACTGCCATCTCTATACACTCCTTCCAACACATATAATTTCCCCTGCATCCCTTCCTTTCTAACCTTATTCTCTAAAAATAAGAAAGGGTATCCACCTTTCAATAAGTTACCTTTTTCCCCACAGCATACTACAT
The DNA here is from genome assembly GCF_019279795.1 of Protopterus annectens. NCBI lineage: Eukaryota > Metazoa > Chordata > Ceratodontiformes > Protopteridae > Protopterus > Protopterus annectens. Next base: position 943,543,837 of record NC_056745.1, read on the forward strand.
TTCACTTTCCAGTGTCCTTCTGTACATTCCTCTGCTTACTCTTATCCTTTCCTGTCTGTCCTGTCAGCTGGTTTTCATCTCATTTATAAACCAAACAAAATTGGATATTTATTGTGTAACCCTTGTGTGGGCTCTCATCCATGTTTGTATTGCACAGCTGTGGTGCTTCCATGCATCATGCTGAGCATGAAACATTGTATCATGGGTCTGTATCACTTCATCAAATACTCAATCCATTGAACTCCTATTCATTGAACTTAAAAAATTGAAAATCATGTCAACAAACACTCAGATCATTGAAAAGTTTTTCTAGGGAGAAAAAACACTTGGGCACCAGAGCAATTATAAGACAAGCTGCATAATTTTAAACACACCAAGGTGGGGGGCTTCAACCCCCACACACCCCCACCAACATAGGGGGTTGTACCCTCCCCAATTATATATACCAACTCTGAGATTGCACTACATTGGGGAAAAAGGGAAATTTATAACAATGGACAACTAACTCCCTTCCCTGGGAAAACTTTTCAATGATGTAAGGGTTCACTGAAATGATGTTTGACTTTTTTTAAGTTTGATGAATAGGGGTTTGAAAGATTGAAGATTCAATGAAGTGATAGGGATGCCTTTTATCACCACTAGGCTCATAATATGTTGGCACTTCCGCATATGCAATCACCATCAAGCAACATTGTGCAATTCCCACTATTTATCACAGGGTGATCACTTTATTATTAGTATTTCTGAATTTCAGCTAAGAGTACTCCAGACTATAACTTGGAATCTGAATATTAGAAACTCACAACTATAATGCCAAGCGATAGTCAATGGCTAAAGGTTTTAACTCAAGCTCTACTGCTGTCAAACATGTACAAAATGGAACTAGCATTATGGCGGTTTGAATACCAACACTTTTACCACTTAACATTCAATGACAATTGGCCTTAAGGGTGTGCAGCAAATGTACACTGTTCTCTTGTGTAATATTAAACCCTGCCACACCAAAATGAGCTTTACACTATACAGCTACAGTTCAGAAAGTGTTATAATCACTAGCTTCCCAGGACTTCTCCCACCTCAGAATGAGACCAGTGCTTTCCTACAGTGAATAAATCTGACCAAAATTATTTTGCACAATCACACACACAGACACACACACACACACACACACACACACACACACACACACACACACACACACACACACACACACACACACACTCAGTGTTTTCCAAAAAAGGATGTGAAATGGCAAACTTGTGGCACCATCACTCACTATTTAACAGTTAGTCAAAACTAAGAAATAACAACACTTATTTACCGAATAAAATCCAGCAACCTTTAATAACTAAATCGCAGCAATTAGCCCTGAGCACCAACCAGAATAATTTAAAGTTGAGTAATAGCATTTTTTTAATTTGAACAAATTATTTGTGTTTCCTTTACAATAAATATCAAGTGCAGAACTTGCACAATAAATATAAAATAAACAATTAACAAATAGATAATGTTTAGAAAATAGTAACTATTATCAAGCCAGCTTATAGCTGTTATAAGTAATGAGATACACTGTGCTCTTGTCATATGCCTTTCAGAATTAAAAAGAATTCTAAGAGTTCTTATGGCAGGTAATAAAAACGTTGAGCACTGTCTCAAGTATTTGATCCAGTAGTTAAGTCCAAGAAGTAACTTTTATCAACTCTCTTAAAAGACCATCTCTGCTCTTGTAAGTCCCAAGCAGGAGTTCTGTAGCTTTTGCTTTGATTCAAAATTTCAAAGATGGTTTGTTGTGTTTATAGTTATATGTCCAATGGAAATAGTAAGATTTAGAAAGCCAAAGTCGAAATAGCTCAACATCTCCAACAGGCATTAATCTCACAAAAGTGCACACATTTGCAGCATCTGAAGCAAATATTAGTTTCCTTTAAACTGCTTACATTTCCTACAGTGGAAATGCAATTATATATCATTTTTGCACATTTTCTTTCACATATTATTTACTAAAAAGACAAGTACAAAGTAGTTTATTTTATTTCTGTCTTTTAAACAGTTACTTAAAATTATTTAGATTTCATATGGCTTTATTTCAGTTTAGATCATTTCTTATTCATTTAACCTTGAAAGAAAGAATATTTCAAGTTTATCACAGTTGTCTTCAAAGCACCTGGAAGTCCATAAATATTGGCATAAATAAAATAATGCATAAACTGATGACAGGCCCTATACCTCCTTGTGGATCACTATGATTATTTGGATTTTAGAAGTATGAAAATAGGAGGAGTTGACACAAGAAGTGCTAAAAGTACTACTGTGTGTTAGGGGATAAGAGAATTGGTATTGTGATAGGTATGGTTATATTTATTCTGAATTCTGGAAGCATATCCTCTGGTTAGGTTGGCGTCACTGCAAAACTGCTCAGAAAAGGAGGTGGGCAGGGAGGCATTTTTGCAGTCTTGAAGTAGAGTGAGACTTCAAATTAATGGGATCACACTCTGAGAAAGCCATTTCTCTACAATCAAGGATAAAGGGCGACCTATTCAGGGTGTGCATTCATAATGTATGAGAGCTGAAGGGCAAAATTGGTAGATAATGTGAGCTTGCTGAGAGGGAAGAAATCTTCATATAAAGCTTACATTTTATGTCAAATAGAAGTATTGCTCTTCCAGTAATGTTATATGACAGTAGAATGGGCAGTTAAAAAAGGCAGAGCCATCTTCTAACTGAGAGGTTGTCAAACTAGCAAATATTTAGGCTAATCTGGGGTGTCTTTGTATTTTGTAGTCAGAGTAAGATGACAACTGGGAACTATATTTGAGTTTAGGGATTAGACTCTTTTGATAAATGCCGGAAGAGTGTCATATGTTTGTAATATGATGCAAATTCCAATACATTTATTACTTCTTCACTGCACTGCCAACATATAGCGAAGGCAGAGCATTGCATTCAGTGGTATACCCATCTATTTGTATGAAACAATAAAACAATAAAGTGATAGCCCTTCTAGTGATGTCAAAAGGATTTAGGATTAAGGGAAAGGATATGTGTTATGATGGTCTGAAACACAGTTAGTTTTTAAATAACTGACAGAGTTATTTAACAAATAGTAGAGACAGTTGTTGAAATTAGGGTGAAGGGAGAAATGTATTTTAGAAAGTCTTTATTACTTGTGAACATCAGGAAGACTTCTTTGTAAAACTGTGATAGCCCTCTTAGGTTATTAATAAATAAAGAAAAGAATATGATCAAAATGAAACCATGGCAGACAAATGTACATTTCATGATGCAGCAAAAATCTTACTGCAGAAATTTGGATTGTATTGCAGTGTCCTTCATAAGGTGGCTAGATGTGAAAAATTACTAATTATGGAAGACATAATAAGGGATCTGGGGACTCAAGTAGATAGTAACCTCTCCTTTGACAATCACATTGCCAAAGTGGTTAGAAAATCCTTTTATGTGACCCACCTAATCACAAAATGGTTTGCATCCAGATCAAAGGAGGTCATTGTGCCCTCTACGCATCACTCATCAGACCCATCATAGAGTACAATGCCTTACAAGATACCTGCAACAGCTGGAAAGACCACAGAAATACCTCACCAAGAGGATCCCTGGCCTCAAACAGATGCCCTATGCAGCTCGACTGAAGAAACTCCAGCTGTACTTGGTTGCATACGGCCTACTCAGAGGTGATCTCTGCCTGACATACAAGGCCATGTCCAACCCAGAACTGATGGACATGCTCCACCTAAAGAAAACCATATCCCCTCGAGCCACATGCTCTAGGGATCTAAACCTCACCACAACAATAAACAGGATGTGCTGGAGGGATAGATTCCTGTCCCAGAGACTTCTCATGCTCTGGAACAGGATTCCAATCTACATTAGGCAGAGTTCATCGCTAACCCTCTTGAAGAGAAACCTTGACAAGTGGATGGGAAACAGAAAGTATACCCCGGGGATCACTTCAGTGGCTCTGCTGGACAGAGGCACAGGGAACTAATCTAAGGGGGTGGTGAAAGTCAATGCTTTCTGGCTAGGCTTATAAATGCCTTTGGGCAGATAGCCTTGTACCTACCTATGAACCTATGAACATATGCTCCACTATATTTTGTGTTTCCATGTGGGTTGCATTATGCACCATTTCCGGCATGGTTTTAGGGCTGCTTATGATACTCATCAACTTTTGCTCTATGATTCAACTAGCATCACCTAATCATACAAAAAGCTATACATTAGAGACATATTCATGAAAAATTATTACATTTTTTATACTTAAGTGTTAAAATAAATACTATTTTAATGTTTTGTCCAAGTGTTTTTAAAATGTGGTGCATTTTAATAATTACGTTATGAGTTATCAATCATGTGACTTTTCTAAGGACAGCAATTTGATTGGAAGTTAAATTACATGATTGCGTCAATCGTGTATGTCAGTTATTAAGCAGTGTGTATGTTTAGAATTCAGCTTCTGATGAAGTCTTACAGTAAAAAGGACAAATACACTAAAATCCAGTGTGAGATATGAAGGAAAATGTCATTCCCTGCACATTCTTTATGGAAATGCATGCCCTGCTCTCACTAACTCTTATTTTGTCCTTTCTAATTGATTGTGAGTTTATTTTGGGAGTGGTAATGTTAAAATCTGTGAATGCTCAGTTATTGGTAACCAGTGAAAACACATTTAAAACTAGTTAAATATTTCATGCACTGCTTTCTTTTGTGACACTGTTTTACATATTCATGACTAACTAGTCTTTTCACTTCATGCATGACAGACACTGTTTCACATGACCTTGGCCATCATTTTATAAAAAACATAGTCTGCATCATTTTTGTACATCTTATATCCTTCATAACTATCTAATGTTACAGCAGCAACACGGTGACATCAGTTTCTCTGTTGAGTATATTTTAATTTTCATATATAATACTGATTTTCTCCCATAACTGAAACATTTGGCAACAATTTAATCAATAACTTTGTTGTTCTGATTTTTTCTGCTTGGAAACTGAGTTTTCTTATAATTAATTCTGCTCTGTTCCTCTTTCCCCACTCCCAACTGTCCATCCTTTGTTGTTACCCATTATGTGTCATAAGAGTGTTGTATAGCCAGATGTGAATGCCATATCTACTGGAAAGTTAGCTACATGTTTTATGACTAGAGTAAGGTAGAGATAGTGAGAGGTGTTCAGCTGCACAGTTGTACTCTTATTTTCTTATAAGCTGTTTCTTGGTAAGATTTCCAGTCATAGTGTGATGCTGAGAGGCATCTGCTAATATCAAGCATTGGTTGGGATTCAGTGATGTGTAGCACATTGCTAAGTACAAATTAGCATTGGTAGTGACAACACAAAGGATGTGGGTGATTCTAAGACACAGACAGCATGGGTGCACAAGGTGTGAATAGCAATGGTATGCAGAGTATGCTCATGAGTCCATAATGACGTGTAGTAAGTGAGGTACTCTATGCAAAGCAACCATGCATATTATGCATGTGGTGACATACAAAATGGTGGACAGCTTTAAAAAAGGATAAAATAGGCTCATTGCACCATGGTGCACATCTGGTCTGAACACTGATATTCTTTGTAAACATGATGGGAGTGCTGGTAGTAGTAGAATCATCTAAAAAAGCACAGCACCATGTGTTAGTAGGCATCATCAGAGCCTACAATGCTGTGTGTTGGGGTCATCAGCTTCAATGAAGCTGGTACAGACAGCAACTGAAATACCACCAGCTCAAAGGCCAGCAGGTAGTGGACATTTTTTTTGAGAAATCAGGGAAGCTGTAATACACCTGGCTGAAATGTGCACTCACAAGCAGAACTTGGGTGGTACATAATATGCTCATTCCAGTAAGGTATGTTTAGTCTTAAGAAATCTTTGATACAGGGACCTTTCAGCCTTCTATGGAGAACACATAAGGATGTCCCAGGCATCAGCCTCATGAATCCCAAACATGTCAATTGACATTATTTTGTAGAATGTGGAGGTGCATATTGGGTCCATCAGGACTGCAGAAGAGAGAGAGAGAGACAAAAAACATTCATGCATTTTACTACATAACTAATCTGAGGTCCAAGGAGCCACAAATTGCACTCATATTGCAATTAAGCCTTCTCCTGATCCAGGGGATCTGTGATACATGACCACTAAAGTCTGTCACTTCCTTAACTGCCGTTTTCAATACTCAGAGCATTATTTATACTGTTTATGGGTCACATGGCCAGTTCACGAGTCACACATTTGGCATGTATCTGAATTACACTAAAGGTTCTTGCAAGAGGACTTCCAACACACACATGCTAGATAGGCAGATCTAAACACACAAGAAACAGGTAAGCAGGGAAAGGGGCACTTATAATTTGTAGTTTGTTGTATGATGTTGGTGATGCCAGATATACCCTAGAACAAGAGTTGATGACTGCCATAAACAACCCAAACACCATGCAGAAAAATATGCATAATGCAGCTCACGAGGAAACACAAAATATAATGAAGCATGTGAAGGAATTGTTTCAATGTCTACTCACCTGATGAAGGACACTGCAATGCAGTTCAAATTTCTGCAGTAAAATTTTTGTTCCACGTGCCCTGCTGCACAAAATGGCATTGCACAAACAGATAAAATAGTACATGTACATCTTGAAAACATCTTGTGGATGTGTATTTTCAGCATCTTGTCAGCTAATATCCTGTAGATCTAACTGCAGTGAATTTGATTGTCTGCCTACATGTACATCTTGGCAGGCTTTTCCATACCAGTCATAACAGTAACAGAAGGGATATGTAGAAAATCAGGGTAGGTACATTTAGCAGTACTAAAGCCAAGACAGGGGCAGGCATAATACATTGAAGCCCTAGCAAACAGGTGGGGCTTGGTCAAAAAAGAAAGGGGCATAACACAGATCAACACAGAATAAAATGATGCATGCATTATCAAACTAGTGCTATGTGGGTCAGTGCATGGACTGCCTTGCTATGCATCAGATGTCATCATCATCATGGAAAACAAATCAGGGGCTGGTGAAGGAAAGTCACCATCACTTGCACAAGTGGATGGGGCAGAATGACAGATGAGTGCAACACTATACATATAAAACAGGGTCACTGGAGATGAGCACAGCAACCATGTATACCGTGTATACTCAGAGGATGTGGGGAGTCAGAAATCACATCCACTAGTGGTGGGGTTAAACTGCCATACTTGAGCATTGGAGATTTACACAATTTTGTTTTCTGGTGGCATGGGCCTGATGATTTCAGGGGCAGGAAAGATGCAGACCCATAGTAATGTTCACGTGGACCTTAATGTGGTGTATTGCACATTGATTTTAATGAGCATAAATTTCCATGACTTGGACATTAGGATTTTACTTTGAGGACTGTTATTAGTTATAAAATGTGGCCAGAAATAAATTATTCCAGTATTCCAGTATGCATTCCACTTAAAAACACAATATTGTGAAAGGATAAATAGTTAGGTTAAAAAGATTGACCATGGACTTCACAGTTTTAGATAGTTTTGTGGGTGAATTGCACAAGAGATTTAAAAAAAGGGGTTATCCTATAGCCATTCCTAAGGGTATATTACAAGGGGAAACTGTTCAAAACAGTTACATCATAAGTAATCAGAGCTCACAGGATTAGACTATTTCCATGCCCTTGGTTTTCACAGTGGATAGTGGTGAGATAAATAGCATTATTAGAAATAACAAGAAGATCTTGGAGTCAAATAGTGATTTAAGGTTAGTTCTAGGACTTTTTGCCTTGTTCATCAATAAGAGAGGAAGGAATTTTAAAGAATTATTAGAGAAGGATCATATTAGTGGTGAAGTGGGGATTAAAGATACATTTAAATGTTACAATTGTAATTTTTGTAGATATATATAGGGGAAGGGCCATTTTTTGAAGTTAGTATAAGTAATAAAGTGTGGCTGGTACCAAGAAAGTTTACTTTTGAGTCCAGTTATGTGGTAAACTTGGCTAAGTGTTCATCCTGTACTGAATTTTATATAGGAAAAAACAGCAGACAGTTAAAAAAGAGGATGTATGAACATTTACATGCCATTAAATGAGAAACACGGATAATGCTTTAGCGAAACATGCCTTGGTATGTAAAAACTATAAAAAGTTTTATTTTACAGTAACTGGTTTTGTACCAAGTGATTTTAATGGGGATAGGGAGGGTGAGTTGAATTTCAGAGAATTTAAGCGGCATATATTGTTTAATGCCTACAACACCCCTGGGTTAAATAATAGTGTGAATTATAAGGTAGTATCAAACAGAAGGTTTCACCAAAACAAATGGAAATGAACAAATATATTTTTTGTTTATATTTGTATATTTACAAGTATTTATTGTGTTTTATATGTGTATGCAACTTTAATTTTTTTATGGTCTTTCAAAATGGTGGTTAATTAAATTGATTGTTTTTCATTGGATAATTGTATGAGATATTTTGCTATAAATTCCCATTAGTTTATGTAGCAGCTGTTCTGATGAAGACCTTTGTTATTGGTCAAAAGCGCTAAACTTAATAATTTTGTGGTTATAAATTATTTCAAACATCCGTGTCATGTTCCTTCTTTTCCAACAGAGTGGATTTATTGTTTTATAATAATTAGAAGAATAAGAATAAGAACACAAAATATAAAGCAACTTAACAGATAGCTGATTTTCCTAAGCACAATACTGTCCTTTAGGACTTTCCACAGGAAGGCAGGCTATCTGCTTGTTGTTTCAGGCCTCACACCTTCCCCAAGTAGTCCATTATTTCCCTGTAGTATCCACCCTTTCTGTCAAATATTATTGCTTGATTAACAACATGGTACCTCCCCTACTGCACATAGGTGGTTGGTGTTAGCCCATCTCTCACATTCAGGTCACAACCAGGAATGAGGGGCTGCTTCCCTGGCTAGTGAGAGAAACCAGCATTTCCCCTCTGTGGAGGACCTATCTGTTGCAATGTCTAGTGGCTTTCCTTAACAAAAAGAAGTATTGCACCATAAATCCTTTGTTGCATTTACTAGGGAGACCTATTATGGACTCCTATTGAATTCTTACACTGCACCAGACCCTGCCACAGCTGGTCATAGTAATGCTTGTCTTTAGCACCTTTGTGAAGGAAACATGTTATGTGAATGCAGGGCCTGTAGTAGGGTTTTGCATTGCCTCCAATGGGTGGCCATGACAGTGCATGTAATCTCCAAGGCAAAACATGACATAGAGTTGGTGTGTTTGGTAGAACTATTACTTCTAGTTGTCAGTGAACAGTCCCTTATGATATGTCCTTCCCAAAGTTTCTGCTGTACACACTTTGAACACACACCCCACAGTCACAGCCAGATGACGCTGTGCCATGCCATTGTCATGGGTTTCCAGTTACTCATACACTATATCTGCATCTGTGTCACTGACATTCATCATAGGGATTTTTGTTCCTGCAGTGGTGGTTTACATACCTCATAACCTCTTAGAGCAAGAAATCTGGAAAAAGCCACAAATAATGAAGGAAAAGGCCCCAAAATAGGGACACATTAAATATTACTCTTACAAACATAGAAAGTTGATAGGATAACAGGTTTTACATTAGCAAGAATTTTCTGAAAGATATAAAGTCTGAAAATCAAATGTCTGCCATTATTTCTTTGAGTTTATTCCTCAATGATTTGCCAGAAAACTACAATTTTATGAGAAACAGACCAAAAATATGAGTCAAAAATCTGGACAGTCTGTGAAAATCTAGACAGCTGAGAAGTATGGTGCTATATCATTTTGGGCTCCTTCCTTAACTCTGTCATTCTGCAAGTCTACAGAATCTTTAGTGAAATCCCTATATTTCAGAGATGTATGGGATTGATAGGTGTTGTATAAAATGACACCAACACTTTATATAAAATTAAAAAGTACAGCAGCTATATTGCTATAACAAGTTTGAGTGCCAGTAACAGTAAGTTGCTGCTGGCACACAATGTGCTGTTAAAACATGCTGGCATTATTTTATAACATTTTTCTGTTCAGGAAATTAACTTAAAGCTAGGATTTTGTGTTTTAATCAACTGTCATGAGACCATATTGTACTTTTAAATGACAGTGCTCTTTTGTTCTGCCAGCTTAAATGTTTAAAGTAATTTAAAAACCTTTCTTCCATGGAGAAATTGTGTTTATTTTACTTTTGCAGGCTGGAAAAGTGTTTTAAAGTGCTTTTTACTCTGGTTTTGTGGAAAAAGTAAGTTTTAAAGACTTTTATATTTTTCTGACTTTGCTGCTTGTTTTCCCTGGGAAAGAAGCATCATGTTTGGCTTGACCATGGAAGAAATTGTTTGTTGGTCAGCCCTTCTTCCAGCCAGAAAAAGAAAAACTTAAGAAAACAGACTTTGCCATCACAGCAGGCTAGCAATTTGTCTCAACCACAGGTGGGTGACTACCTGTCCTTAGACCACTCATTTTTTACCCTGAAACCCTCTGTTGTAGTACCTACAGCCACTATGAAAGGGGAGTTAGCCACACTCTCTGCTGATGTTGGGGGTCCCCTCAGTGGGTAAGGAAGAGCCATCCTTATTGGTCCTGGGAGAGGAAACAGGGACGGGTTTCCTGTTTTGTCAGAATGTTGTGCCCATCTCTGCGGAAGCTACTACTGCCATTAATATCACTGCTGGCCCATTTTTTCCAATCAAAAATAAACAGAAAACTAAATATGTATCTACTCCTCCTCAAATATCCTTAGACAAGAGTAGTTTACTATGTCTGGGTCAGGGTTTAATTCATTTTATTGGTCCATCTTATAAAGAATTTTTGGTATAAGAAAGAGTGATACATCTTTTCCTGAAGAGATTCAATATTCTGAATCTGGACAGAAAGATGAAGGGACTGATATGGATTGTTTTCCTCAGATATCTAATTCAGACTCAGATGAGAGCTCAGTTTCTGATCCTCCCTGTGGGTATTTTCTTTCTCTGAGACTATTTCCAGAATGTGACAGTGTTTTCAGTGGGGGAACAGTGGGATTTCTCATTCCCTCAGAAAATACTATGAGCTGTTAAAGAAGGAATTTTCAGATCCTTCACTCATTCTTCCAGGTCTGTCAGCTTTCGGGATGTGTGTGTTTCTACATAAAATTTTGCTGGTAGTCAGCTAGCTGCCACTAAAAAGACAGATAGGATATTTAAAGTTCCCCATTCTTTTAAGTTTTTATACACCCTTCCCAAACCTGACCCAACATCTATAGATTGTTAATCCTACTGCTGTTAAACATTTAGTTAATTCAAAACCTACTTTTTCTGATAAGAATGAGAAGATTATTGATAAGTATGGGAAAAAGTGTATGCTTCTGAAACTATGATTTTCAGGATTTGGAACTGCCAAGCTTATATGTTAAAGTCTGTTCTGACTCATCATAAAAGTATGAGGAATGTTTTGTCTGCAGGTTTATTCTTGTGAGTAAAAATCTGCTTTAAATAATATAGTTACTTGTATCATATGTCACTACTCATTGTTCACAGTGTGTGTGTGTATGACTCAGGCAATACTTCTTCCAGGGCTATGGCCAGTGGTGCTGTTTTGAGAAGGTTTGCCTGGCTACAGTCTCAGAACCTCCTAGATGATGTTAAAAATTAGATTTGAAAATTTCCTTTGGATAGAGCTGCAGAGGTGATCAAAAAGTGTGATGACAGAGGTAAGATGATACAGGGAATCTCTAAAAATTATTCTTAGCTCACCTTTTTCCACGTTTTATAAGGCATTCTCTAACCCCTCCCCAAAATAAATAAATAAAAAATAAATAAAGAATAAACAGTTTCAACAAATGCAGATAAATAGACATTTAAGAAAAAAAATGGCAAGTGGGTTCCAAAAAGAATTCTGTAACCTCCCAAAACCAAATACAGTCAATCAATTGAGAAGGACAATTTAATGAATCTTGCCTCCCACACCCACCCTGGCAGCCCCAATTTCCATTCCAGAAAGTTTCATTCTCCATTTTTTCACTTTAGTAACAGATAGTTTCAGACAAATGAGTTCTGAAGATCATTCTTCAAGGCTACAGATGGCAGTGGGAGGAAGTTCCTTCTTTTCAGGGGTAATCCCACATCCACCAGACCAGATTAATTTATTTCCACCTACCTTTCATCACATGCTGACCCAGGGTGTGATAGAACCAGTTCCTCCTTCCTAGTTGGAGAAAGGTTTTTATTCAAGGACATTTTTATTGCCGAAGAAAAGGAAATGATTGGAGACAGTTCTGAATCTTTTTTTTTAAACCTGTTTGTGATAATGCTCAAATTCAAAATGATGTCACTTCACAACATATTACCTATCCTTACTCATTTACGTTTCCTGGTAACATTAGATTCAAAAGATGCTTATCTTTGCATCCCTATTCATCTAGACATCTTGCATATTTTAAGGTATTGTGTGTCTGGATCACATTATCAGTTCTCTACCTTAGCCTTTCAACTATCCATTGCACCAAGAGTAGTCACAAAGTGTCAAGATCCAGTATTGCTCATTGCTGGCTACAATGTTTCCATACTTAGACAACTTCCCTTATCTTTCTCAAAGTGTCAGGAATCTCCCACTTGACTGAAAGATTTCTCTCACAAGCTGAGATTCCAAGAGAGCATTCAAGCCAGACTCCTTCCACAGGATTATGTTCCTGGGGGTGTCAGCTAGACACCTCAGTTCAAACAACTTTTCTTCTTTAGGAAAAAATAGATCTTTATCCAGATTTGTTTCTAAGGTTTACCACTCAAACATCTGTCAGTGCAAGAAAATACCTCAGGATTTTGGGTCTCACAGACTCTATGATTCTTATGATACCCCTGACAAGTCTCCATGTAAGAAAGATACAATGGTATCTGAAGTTCTTTGATCCCAGCACCAGTATCCTTTGTCTTGTCAAATCCCAGTGCTATAGTTTGTCACGAGAGAAATCAGTTGGTGAGAGCAGTCAGTCACCTCAGGCACATTGCTCTTTGCTTGAGGAACAGTTTCAGGAAAGATAAAACTACCCCTTAACCCTTTAATGCAATAAACCTGGACAAATCCTAAATCAATAGGGGTACAAAGACCCAAAAATAGGGACTGATTTAAGTGTTGCTCTAATAAACTTAGAAAGTTGTTAAAATTAAGGATTTGTGTTAGTATTCATTTTCTGAAGAATATGAAGTCTGAAACTCTAGTGTATGTTTTTCTTTAGTGACTTCAATCCTTAGTGATTTGCTAGAAAACCACAAATTTTATGAAGAACAGTCCAAAAATATGAGGCAAAGATCTGGACATTCTGTGAAAATCTGGACAGTTGAGAAGTAATCTTTCTTTTATATCGAAAGTGGTATCCAAGTTTATTTTAAGCCAAACTATCCATCTCTCTGTTTTCTTTTCTGAATCTAAAAATGAGAGAGAAAGGATACTTCATACCTTGGATGTCCACATGCAACTAAGGTACTATCTTGACAGAACTAAATCATTCAGATATTCTGATCAGTTGTTCATTTCTTTTGAAGGGAAGATGAAGGGACAAACGGGGAAAGAACCGACAATTTTCAAATGGTTGTCTAAGGCTATTACCTTTTGATGTACTCGCCACAACAAAACCATTCCAGGGAGGGATAATACCCCCTGTATAAGAGCCTTGGCTTCATCTATGGCTTTTTGGAAAAGGTCGGTTCCTAGAAGTAAGAAGAAGCTGTAACTTGGTCCTATGTACATACCTTTGCAAAGCACAATATTCTTAATTCTTTTTCTAGGTCTAGATCAGTCTTTGTTAAGGCCATTCTCCAAGGGCTTCTGGACTCCTCCCAAACATAGTAAGCTAGGGTAATCTACCCATACAGCTAAGGCTATGGCAGCAGTGATTAACATGATGAATATAGTGCAGCTGTGTAATTAAAGTTACTATAAGGGTAGATGTTTAAATTATCACTGCTGCAGTAACCTCTTACTCCCTGTGTTGTTTATGCCATGGTATGGACATTTATTTTTGCTATTCGTAGCTTTGTCATTTCAGATCTCAGCCTCCCTATCTCTGTCGGCATGAAATCTTTGAAGGGCTTGGCATCCAAACTTGTTTTTTACTCACCTGAGCTCAAGCTGACTAAAAGTATGGGCATATGGAAGGTGCCCCAAAGCTTTGGAAGCTGGCCAGCTGTTGTATACTATGCAGGATATAACTCATATAGCTAAGGCTACTGCAGTTGTGATCATTCAAACATCTACTGCTATGGTAAGTTTAATTAGACAGCTGTGCTTTCTCCTTGCACAGAAACGTCAGGGAGTGTCTACTGGGCAATTATGATATAAAATAGCAGATGATAGCTGGCCGGCACCAGCTTGCTGGACTGGTGACAAATGCCACTAGCATCCAACATTCTCATCAGCAGTGATGCAGGGACTTGAAATTATGCTACTTCAACCTGTTTTGTCAGTTGCAAGCAGAGGATTTAGGAGATGGGGTTTAAATTTACTGTAAGAATTGTTTTCTAGTACCATTGTCTTCTAGTGTCTTAACTGTTGCACATATATACTTAAGGGGATATACTTTTTTCCAGTGGCTGAAGAGTAGCAGCTGAACATGGCTGGATATGTTAGAAGTGAGAAGCATCTCTCCTGGCATGGAAATGTATTTGACATTTGTGTCAGTCTACTGATCAACTGGGACTGTGTTTGCAATAATTTTTGCTATTGTGTTGTTCTTGTGCAGGTCTTGTTTTGAAAGAGGTGGAGGTGCAACTGTGATCACATCAGGCTGTGCCACCTAATGCCTCTGTTGCTGGTTCACCTGTGGCTGCCAGGCCTGTATCTCAGCAGGGTAAAGATAGCCCCCCCTCCACCGCTTGAGGTGATCTGGATGGGTCATTGCTGTCCTTCATTACTGCTTCTCTAAAGTCAAAGGCTCATCTTCTGAAAACAGAATGATAGGGATCTGTCTCGGTCTACTAGAATCAGTTGAACAGGCTTACATCTTTAGAGGTACACTGGCAGGAAGAAGACCTCCTCAGCCATGTGAAGCATCTTCAGTCATAGCTAGTAGAGTTGCATGACCAGCAGCCTTGTCTGTTGATCCATCATTTTACATTAACTACCACTGTTAGTGATGATTGGTTTATTGCTTACTGTGCTGGCCTGGCCTGTAACTAACCAGGACCCTACTCTATACCAGTCATGGTATGTAATTCCTCACCCCTGTTTTTTGTCCAATCTCTCCAATCCCTACTTGCCTCAACCCATCTATGCTCTTAACTACCTTTTGTGTATGTATTGCCCTTGTCTGTCTGAGTCTGGTTCTGTGTTTCTCAGTCTGCCCATGCTCTCTGTCTTCTATCTTCATCCTATTGATAGTTGTCCCTAACTACCTTCTCCACCTACCCTTGTTTTGCAAATCTATCAAAAAGGGCCTGTTTCCTCCTAAAAATACCCTTTCTTCTTCCTTCCTTTCTCTTTTAATACCTTCTGGCTATCCTTGTGTGTTTTCCTCTGCTTGCTGTTCTCTCGATTCCTCCTTTCCCATCTTTATTATTTATATAATGCAAAGGTTTGGCACTTCTTGCACATGCCCACACTGGTCTATCTAGTGGTCACTATGATTTTCATATCAATGTGAGATGCAGCTGTGTATTGCTATATTACAAAAAGGAATCTGCACTGACCTGGCTGCCCTAGTCTGCCTTAGTTGTGACACCTGTCATGTTAATCCCCTATCATAATGTAGCACTGCCTCTGCCATAAAGAGATCTAGCACTGTTTATAATTTTATTACTACAATGCCTTTAATTATATAGTAATTTTCACAGACTGCCAAAACTATTATATCTGATTGGCCCAATGGCTCAGCCAACTCTACAAGAATTACTGCTGTGTGCCTGTAACATTCTCGTGTATAAATATTGACTATTATCTTCCAGTCCTCACAGTCATACCAGCATATTGGTATGTTGAGCATTTACAACCACGTCTTGTTTTTGGGAAATTCCATCAATAACCTGCATGACATTACATTTTCTTGGATACATTCCTGAACCAAGTTTCATTGGACTTTTGGAAATCCCTGCCTTTGAATGATCAGTATAACCACATTGCATTAATACTGCCCTTCATTCAAGATACTTCACATCCATGACTGGTGCTGTGAGCTGTTCCTGAACTCTTCCATTTCTATAGTATAACTATTGCATATTATAGTGTTTGGTCACTCTGCTGATGAAGTCTATCTGCCTCTACTAAGACACACAAAGTGGAAAAACTCTTCATATTAAACATGCTAAATGCTTAATATAATTTTGCAGTGATGTTTAAATTACAGTTGTGTTTCTGTTGTACTCCACTTGTTTCTTTAACAGTAGTAGTGACTGCAGGGAATTATACAAAATAAATATTTTTTATCTTACTCTACCAAACACTTCACAGTGTTCTTTCCTGAATGACTATACTTTAACCTTTTTATTTTTCTTATTACTGCCTTTTAATAAAATTGAGTTCTCAGTAGGGCGGCCATGGTGGTGCAGTGGTTAGCATTGCTGCCTCACAGCAAGAGGTTCTCCAGTTCGATCCTCGGCTGGGGTGCCTTCTGTGCGGAG